>NW_025958797.1:0-26526 GCF_023159225.1 Perognathus longimembris pacificus | reverse complement strand
ATTGTAAAGTGGAGAAAGCGAGAGCGCGCGAATGCACTCAAGCAAACACAAACAGCACAGCACGATGCGTATTTTTTTTAAAATTGACAAAATAAATCAAAAATAAATCAAAAATAAAAATAAGTGGAAAAGGCTAGAGTGCGCGAGTACACAGGAGCAAAGACAAGCAGCGCAGCTTGATGCGTAGTAAAAAAAAATAAAAAATAGACAACTGGTCGACCTCATTAGAAATAAAAACCCAAAAGATTAGATAGACAAACAAACAAACACATAAATGTGGAGAGAAGGGCAGTGCGGGCAGGAGCAAAGGTAAACAGCAGACAGACCTGAATCCTTATCTTTACAAGGTCGACCTCAGAACTTTGTTCAGTTTGTCTCGGTGACGGATAATGGAAGGAAGGGCAGGCAACTGGTCGACTTCATTTAAATAATCAAATAAAAAATAAAATAACTCTCAGGAATAGATAAATAATAACAAAAAAATTGTAAAGTGGAGAAAGCGAGAGCGCGCGAATGCACTCAAGCAAACACAAACAGCACAGCACGATGCGTATTTTTTTTTAAATTGACAAAATAAATCAAAAATAAATCAAAAATAAAAATAAGTGGAAAAGGCGAGAGTGGGCGAGCACACAGGAGCAAAGACAAGCAGCGCAGCTTGATGCGTAGTAAAAAAAATAATAAATAGACAACTGGTCGACCTCATTAGAAATAAAAACCCAAAAGATTAGATAGACAAACAAACAAACACATAAATGTGGAGAGAAGGGCAGTGCGGGCAGGAGCAAAGGTAAACAGCAGACAGACCTGAATCCTTATCTTTACAAGGTCGACCTCAGAACTTTGTTCAGTTTGTCTCGGTGACGGATAATGGAAGGAAGGGCAGGCAACTGGTCGACTTCATTTAAATAAACAAATAAAAAATAAGATAAACTCTCAGGAATAGATAAATAATAACGAAAAAATTGTAAAGTGGAGAAAGCGAGACCGCGCGATTGCACTCAAGCAAACACAAACAGCACAGCACGATGCGTATTTTTTTTAAAATTGACAAAATAAATCAAAAATAAATCAAAAATTAAAATAAGTGGAAAAGGCGAGAGTGCGCGAGCACACAGGAGCAAAGACAAGCAGCGCAGCTTGATGCGTACTAAAAAAAATAATAAATAGACAACTGGTCCACCTCATTAGAAATAAAAACCCAAAAGATTAGATAGACAAACAAACAAACACATAAATGTGGAGAGAAGGGCAGTGCGCGCAGGAGCAAAGGTAAACAGCAGACAGACCTGAATCCTTATCTTTACAAGGTCGACCTCAGAACTTTGTTCAGTTTGTCTCGGTGACGGATAATGGATGGCAGGGCAGGCAACTGGTCGACTTCATTTAAATAAACAAATAAAAAATAAGATAAACTCTCAGGAATAGATAAATAATAACAAAAAAATTGTAAAGAGGAGAAAGCGAGAGCGCGCGAATGCACTCAAGCAAACACAAACAGCACAGCACGATGCGTATTTCTTTTTTAAATTGACAAAATAAATCAAAAATAAATCAAAAATAAGTGGAAAAGGCGAGAGTGCGCGAGCACACAGGAGCAAAGACAAACAGCGCAGCTTGATGCGTAGTAAAAAAAATAATACATAGACAACTGGTCGACCTCATTAGAAATAAAAACCCAAAAGATTAGATAGACAAACAAACAAACACATAAATGTGGAGATGGGCAGTGCGCGCAGGAGCAAAGGTAAACAGCAGACAGACCTCAATCCTTATCTTTACAAGGTCGACCTCAGAACTTTGTTCAGTTTGTCTCGGTGACGGATAATGGAAGGAAGGGCAGGCAACTGGTCGACTTCATTTAAATAAACAAATAAAAAATAAGATAAACTCTCAGGAATAGATAAATAATAACAAAAAATTGTAACGTGGAGAAAGCGAGAGCGCGCGAATGCACTCAAGCAAACACAAACAGCACAGCACGATGCGTATTTTTTTTAAAATTGACAAAATAAATCAAAAATAAATCAAAAATAAAAATAAGTGGAAAAGGCGAGAGTGCGCGAGCACACAGGAGCAAAGACAAGCAGCGCAGCTTGATGCGTAGCAAAAAAAATAACAAATAGACAACTGGTCGACCTCATTAGAAATAAAAACCCAAAAGATTAGATAGACAAACAAACAAACACATAAATGTGGAGAGAAGGGCAGTGCGCGCAGGAGCAAAGGTAAACAGCATAAAGACTTGAATCCTTATCTTTACAAGGTCGACCTCAGAACTTTGTTCAGTTTGTCTCGGTGACGGATAATGGAAGGTAGGGCAGGCAACTGGTCGACTACATTTAAATAAACAAATAAAAAATAAGATAAACTCTCAGGAATAGATAAATAATCACAAAAAAATTGTAAAGTGGAGAAAGCGGAGAGCGCGCGAATGCACTCAAGCAAACACAAACAGCACAGCCCGATGCGTATTTTTTTTTAAATTGACAAAATAAATCAAAAATAAATCAAAAATAAAAATAAGTGGAAAAGGCGAGAGTGCGCGAGCACACAGGAGCAAAGACAAGCAGCGCAGCTTGATGCGTAGTAAAAAAAATAATAAATAGACAACTGGTCGACCTCATTAGAAATAAAAACCCAAAAGATTAGATAGACAAACAAACAAACACATAAATGTGGAGAGAAGGGCAGTGTGCGCAGCAGCAAAGGTAAACAGCAGACAGACCTGAATCCTTATCTTTACAAGGTCGACCTCAGAACTTTGTTCAGTTTGTCTCGGTGACGGATAATGGAAGGAAGGGCAGGCAACTGGTCGACTTCATTTAAATAAACAAATAAAAAATAAGATAAACTCTCAGGAATAGATAAATAATAACAAAATAATTGTAAAGTGGAGAAAGCGAGAGCGCTCGAATGCACTCAAGCAAACACAAACAGCACAGCACGATGCGTATTTTTTTTTAAAATTGACAAAATAAATAAAAAATAAATCAAAAATAAAAATAAGGGGAAAAGGCGAGAGTGCGCGAGCACACAGGACCAAAGACAAGCAGCGCAGCTTGATGCGTAGTAAAAAAAATAATAAATAGACAACTGGTCGACCTCATTAGAAATAAAAACCCAAAAGATTAGATAGACAAACAAACAAACACATAAATGTGGAGAGAAGAGCAGTGCGCGCAGGAGCAAAGGTAAACAGCAGACAGACCTGAATCCTTATCAGTACAAGGTCGACCTCAGAACTTTGTTCAGTTTGTCTCGGTGACAGATAATGGAAGGAAGGACAGGCCACTGGTCGACTTCATTTAAATAAACAAATAAAATAAAAGATAAACTCTCAGGAATAGATAAATAATGACAAAAAAAATTGTAAAGTGGAGAAAGCGAGAGCGCGCGAATGCACTCAAGCAAACACAAACAGCACAGCACGATGCGTATTTTTTTTTAAATTGACAAAATAAATCAAAAATAAAACTAAGTGGAAAAGGCGAGAGTGCGCGAGCACACAGGAGCAAAGACAAGCAGCGCAGCTTGATGCGTAGTAAAAAAAATAATAAATAGACAACTGGTCGACCTCATTAGAAATCAAAACCCAAAAGATTAGATAGACAAACAAACAAACACATAAATGTGGAGAGAAGGGCAGTGCGGGCAGGAGCAAAGGTAAACAGCAGACAGACCTGAATCCTTATCTTTACAAGGTCGACCTCAGAACTTTGTTCAGTTTGTCTCGGTGACGGATAATGGAAGGAAGGGCAGGCAACTGGTCGACTTCATTTAAATAAACAAATAAAAAATAAGATAAACTCTCAGGAATAGATAAATAATAACAAAAAAATTGTAAATTGGAGAAAGCGAGACCGCGCGATTGCACTCAAGCAAACACAAACAGCACAGCACGATGCGTATTTTTTTTTAAATTGACAAAATAAATCAAAAATAAATCAAAAATTAAAATAAGTGGAAAAGGCGAGAGTGCGCGAGCACACAGGAGCAAAGACAAGCAGCGCAGCTTGATGCGTACTAAAAAAAATAATAAATAGACAACTGGTCCACCTCATTAGAAATAAAAACCCAAAAGATTAGATAGACAAACAAACAAACACATAAATGTGGAGAGAAGGGCAGTGCGCGCAGGAGCAAAGGTAAACAGCAGACAGACCTGAATCCTTATCTTTACAAGGTCGACCTCAGAACTTTGTTCAGTTTGTCTCGGTGACGGATAATGGAAGGCAGGGCAGGCAACTGGTCGACTTCATTTAAATAAACAAATAAAAAATAAGATAAACTCTCAGGAATAGGTAAATAATAACAAAAAAATTGTAAAGAGGAGGAAGCGAGAGCGCGCGAATGCACTCAAGCAAACACAAACAGCACAGCACGATGCGTATTTCTTTTTTAAATTGACAAAATAAATCAAAAATAAATCAAAAATAAGTGGAAAAGGCGAGAGTGCGCGAGCACACAGGAGCAAAGACAAGCAGCGCAGCTTGATGCGTAGTAAAAAAAATAATACATAGACAACTGGTCGACCTCATTAGAAATAAAAACCCAAAAGATTAGATAGACAAACAAACAAACACATAAATGTGGAGATGGTAGGGCGTGCAGGAGCAAAGGTAAACAGCAGACAGACCTGAATCCTTATCTTTACAAGGTCGACTTCAGAACTTTGTTCAGTTTGTCTCGGTGACGGATAATGGAAGGAAGGGCAGGCAACTGGTCGACTTCATTTAAATAAACAAATAAAAAATAAGATAAACTCTCAGGAATAGATAAATAATAACAAAAAAATTGTAAAGTGGAGAAAGCGAGAGCGCGTGAATGCACTCAAGCAAACACAAACAGCAGAGCACGATGCATATTTTTTTTAAAATTGACAAAATAAATCAAAAATAAATCAAAAATAAAAATAAGTGGAGAAGGCGAGAGTGCGCGTGCACACAGGAGCAAAGACAAGCAGCGCAGCTTGATGCGTAGTAAAAAAAATAATAAATAGACAACTGGTCGACCTCATTAGAAATAAAAACCCAAAAGATTAGATAGACAAACAAACACATAAATATGGAGATGGGCAGTGCGCGCAGGAGCAAAGTTAAACAGCAGACAGACCTGAATCCTTATCTTTACAAGGTCGACCGCAGAACTTTGTTCAGTTTGTCTCGGTGACGGATAATGGAAGGAAGGGCAGGCAACTGTTCGACTTCATTTAAATAAACAAATAAAAAATAAGATAAACTCTCAGGAATAGATAAATAATAACAAAAAAATTGTAACGTGGAGAAAGCGAGAGCGCGCGAATGAACTCAGGCAAACACAAACAGAACAGCACGATGCGTATTTTTTTTTAAATTGACAAAATAAATCAAAAATAAATCAAAAATAAAAATAAGTGGAAAAGGCGAGAGTGCGCAAGCACACAGGAGCAAAGACAAGCAGCGCAGCTTGATGCGTAGTAAAAAAAATAATAAATAGACAACTGGTCGACCTCATTAGAAATAAAAACCCAAAAGATTAGATAGACAAACAAACAAACACATAAATGTGGAGAGAAGGGCAGTGCGGGCAGGAGCAAAGGTAAACAGCAGACAAACCTGAATCCTTATCTTTACAAGGTCGACCTCAGAACTTTGTTCAGTTTGTCTCGGTGATGGATAATGGAAGGAAGGGCAGGCAACTGGTCGACTTCATTTAAATAAACAAATAAAAAATAAGATAAACTCTCAGGAATAGATAAATAATAACAAAAAAATTGAAAAGTGGAGAAAGCGAGAGCGCGCGAATGCCCTCAAGCAAACACAAACAGCACAGCACGATGCGTTTTTTTTTTTAAATTGACAAAATAAATCAAAAATAAATCAAAGGGCTGGGGATATAGCCTAGTGGCAAGAGTGCCTGCCTCGGATACACGAGGCCCTAGGTTCGATTCCCCAGCACCACATATACAGAAAACGGCCAGAAGCGGCGCTGTGGCTCAAGTGTCAGAGTGCTAGCCTTGAGCGGGAAGAAGCCAGGGACAGTGCTCAGGCCCTGAGTCCAAGGCCCAGGACTGGCCAAAAAAATCAATAAATAAAAAAAATATTAAATCAAAAATAAATAAAAAATAAAAATAAGTGGAAAAGGCGAGAGTGCGCGAGCACACAGGAGCCAAGACAAGCAGCGCAGCTTGATGCGTAGTAAAAAAAATAATAAATAGACAACTGGTCGACCTCATTGGAAATAAAAACCCAAAAGATTAGATAGACAAACAAACAAACACATAAATGTGGAGAGAAGGGCAGTGCGCGCAGGAGCAAAGGTAAACAGCAGACAGACCTGAATCCTTATCTTTACAAGGTCGACCTCAGAACTTTCTTCAGTTTTTCTCGGTGACGGATAATGGAAGGAAGGGCAGGCAACTGGTCGACTTCATTTAAATGAACAAATAAAAAATAAGATAAACTCTCAGGAATAGATAAATAATAACAAAAAATTGTAAAGTGGAGAAAGCGAGAGCGCGCGAATGCACTCAAGCAAACACAAACAGCACAGCACGATGCGTATTTTTTTAAATTGACAAAATAAATAAAAAATAAATCAAAAATAAAAATAAGTGGAGAAGGCGAGAGTGCGCGAGCACACAGGGGCCAAGACAAGCAGCGCAGCTTGATGCGTAGTAAAAAAAATAAAAAATAGACAACTGGTCGACCTCATTAGAAATAAAAACCCAAAAGATTAGATAGACAAACAAACAAACACATAAATGTGGAGAGAAGGGCAGTGCGCGCAGGAGCAAAGGTAAACAGCAGACAGACCTGAATCCTTATCTTTACAAGGTCGACCTCAGAACTTTGTTCAGTTTGTCTCGGTGACGGATAATGGAAGGAAGGGCAGGCAACTGGTCGACTTCATTTAAATAAACAAATAAAAACTAACATAAACTCTCAGGAATAGATAAATAATAACAAAAAAACTGTAAAGTGGAGAACGCGAGAGCGCGCGAATGCACTCAAGCAAACCCAAACAGCACAGCACGATGTGTATTTTGTTTTCAAATTGACAAAATAAATAAAAAATAAATCAAAAATAAAAATAAGTGGAAAAGGCGAGAGTGCGCGAGAACACAGGAGCAAAGAGAAGCAGCGCAGCTTGATACGTAGTAAAAAAAATAATAAATAGACAACTGGTCGACCTCATTAGAAATAAAAACCCAAAAGATTAGATAGACAAACAAACAAACACATAAATGTGGAGAGAAGGGCAGTGCGCGCAGGAGCAAAGGTAAACAGCAGACAGACCTGAATCCTTATCTTTACGAGGTCGACCTCAGAACTTTGTTCAGTTTGTCTCGGTGACGGATAATGGAAGGAAGGGCAGGCAACTGGTCGACTTCATTTAAATAAAGAAATAAAAAATGAGATAAACTCTCAGGAATAGATAAATAATAACAAAAAAAATTGTAAAGTGGAGAAAGCGAGAGCGCGCGAATGCACTCAAGCAAACACAAACAGCACAGCCCGATGCGTATTTTTTTTAAATTGACAAAATAAATCAAAAATAAAAATAAGTGGAAAAGGCGAGAGTGCGCGAGCACACAGGGGCCAAGACAAGCAGCGCAGCTTGATGCGTAGTAAAAAAAATAATAAATAGACAACTGGTCGACCTCATTAGAAATAAAAACCCAAAAGATTAGATAGACAAACAAACAAACACATAAATGTGGAGAGAAGAGCAGTGCGCGCAGGAGCAAAGGTAAACAGCAGACAGACCTGAATCCTTATCTTTACAAGGTCGACCTCAGAACTTTGTTCAGTTTGTCTCGGTGACCGATAATGGAAGAAAGGGCAGGCAACTGGTCGAATTCATTTAAATAAAGAAATAAAAACTAACATAAACTCTCAGGAATAGATAAATAATAACAAAAAACTGTAAAGTGGAGAAAGCGAGAGCGCGCGAATGCACTCAAGCAAACACAAACAGCACAGCACGATGTGTATTTTGTTTTCAAATTGACAAAATAAATCAAAAATAAATCAAAAATAAAAATAAGTGGAAAAGGCAAGAGTGCGCGAGCACACAGGAGCAAAGACAAGCAGCGCAGCTTGATGCGTAGTAAAAAAATAATAAATAGACAACTGGTCGACCTCATTAGAAATAAAAACCCAAAAGATTAGATAGACAAACAAACAAACACATAAATGTGGAGAGAAGGGCAGTGCGCGCAGGAGCAAAGGTAAACAGCAGACAGATCTGAATCCTTATCTTTACAAGGTCGACCTCAGAACTTTGTTCAGTTTGTCTCGGTGACGGATAATGGAAGGAAGGGCAGGCAACTGGTCGACTTCATTTAAATAAAGAAATAAAAAATGAGATAAACTCTCAGGAATAGAAAAATAATAAAAAAAATTGTAAAGTGGAGAAAGCGAGAGCGCGCGAATGCACTCAAGCAAACACAAACAGCACAGCACGATGCGTATTTTTTTTTAAATTGACAAAATAATTCAAAAATAAATCAAAAATAAAAATAAGTGGAAAAGGCGAGAGTGCGCGAGCACACAGGAGCAAAGACAAGCAGCGCAGTTTGATGCGTAGTAAAAAAAATAATAAATAGACAACTGGTCGACCTCATTAGAAATAAAAACCCAAAAGATTAGATAGACAAACAAACAAACACATAAATGTGGAGAGAAGGGCAGTGCGGGCAGGAGCAAAGGTAAACAGCAGACAGACCTGAATCCTTATCTTTACAAGGTCGACCTCAGAACTTTTTTCACTTTGTCTCGGTGAGGGATAATGGAAGGAAGGGCAGGCAACTGGTCGACTTCATTTAAATAAACAAATTAAAAATAAGATAAACTCTCAGGAATAGATAAATAATAACAAAAAAATTATAAAGTTGAGAAAGCGAGAGCGCGCGAATGCACTCAAGCAAACACAAACAGCACAGCACGATGCGTATTTTTTTTAAATTGACAAAATAAATCAAAAATAAATCAAAAATAAAAATAAGTGGAAAAGGCGAGTGTGCGCGAGCACACAGGAGCAAAGAGAAGCAGCGCAGCTTGATGCGTAGTAAAAAAATAATAAATAGACAACTGGTCGACCTCATTAGAAATAGAAACCCAAAAGATTAGATAGACAAACAAACAAACACATAAATGTGGAGAGAAGGGCACTGCGCGCAGGAGCAAAGGTAAACAGCAGACAGACCTGAATCCTTATCTTTACAAGGTCGACCTCAGAACTTTGTTCAGTTTGTCTCGGTGACGGATAATGGAAGGAAGGGCAGGCAACTGGTCGACTTCATTTAAATAAACAAATAAAAAATAAGATAAACTCTCAGGAATAGATAAATAATAACAAAAAAATTGTAAAGTGGAGAAAGCGAGAGCGCGCGAATGCACTCAAGCAAACACAAACAGCACAGCACGATGCGTATTTTTTTTTAAATTGACAAAATAAATCAAAAATAAATCAAAAATAAAAATAAGTGGAAAAGGCTAGAGTGCGCGAGTACACAGGAGGAAAGACAAGCAGCGCAGCTTGATGCGTAGTAAAAAAAAATAAAAAATAGACAACTGGTCGACCTCATTAGAAATAAAAACCCAAAAGATTAGATAGACAAACAAACAAACACATAAATGTGGAGAGAAGGGCAGTGCGGGCAGGAGCAAAGGTAAACAGCAGACAGACCTGAATCCTTATCTTTACAACGTCGACCTCAGAACTTTGTTCAGTTTGTCTCGGTGACGGATAATGGAAGGAAGGGCAGGCAACTGGTCGACTTCATTTAAATAATCAAATAAAAAATAAAATAAACTCTCAGGAATAGATAAATAATAACAAAAAAATTGTAAAGTGGAGAAAGCGAGAGCGCGCGAATGCACTCAAGCAAACACAAACAGCACAGCACGATGCGTATTTTTTTTTTAAATTGACAAAATAAATCAAAAATAAATCAAAAATAACAATAAGTGGAAAAGGCGAGAGTGGGCGAGCACACAGGAGCAAAGACAAGCAGCGCAGCTTGATGCGTAGTAAAAAAAATAATAAATAGACAACTGGTCGACCTCATTAGAAATAAAAACCCAAAAGATTAGATAGACAAACAAACAAACACATAAATGTGGAGAGAAGGGCAGTGCGGGCAGGAGCAAAGGTAAACAGCAGACAGACCTGAATCCTTATCTTTACAAGGTCGACCTCAGAACTTTGTTCAGTTTGTCTCGGTGAGGGATAATGGATGGCAGGGCAGGCAACTGGTCGACTTCATTTAAATAAACAAATAAAAAATAAGATAAACTCTCAGGAATAGATAAATAATAACAAAAAAATTGTAAAGAGGAGAAAGCGAGAGCGCGCGAATGCACTCAAGCAAACACAAACAGCACAGCACGATGCGTATTTCTTTTTTAAATTGACAAAATAAATCAAAAATAAATCAAAAATAAGTGGAAAAGGCGAGAGTGCGCGAGCACACAGGAGCAAAGACAAACAGCGCAGCTTGATGCGTAGTAAAAAAAATAATACATAGACAACTGGTCGACCTCATTAGAAATAAAAACCCAAAAGATTAGATAGACAAACAAACAAACACATAAATGTGGAGATGGGCAGTGCGCGCAGGAGCAAAGGTAAACAGCAGACAGACCTCAATCCTTATCTTTACAAGGTCGACCTCAGAACTTTGTTCAGTTTGTCTCGGTGACGGATAATGGAAGGAAGGGCAGGCAACTGGTCGACTTCATTTAAATAAACAAATAAAAAATAAGATAAACTCTCAGGAATAGATAAATAATAACAAAAAATTGTAACGTGGAGAAAGCGAGAGCGCGCGAATGCACTCAAGCAAACACAAACAGCACAGCACGATGCGTATTTTTTTTAAAAATTGACAAAATAAATCAAAAATAAAAATAAGTGGAAAAGGCGAGAGTGCGCGAGCACACAGGAGCAAAGACAAGCAGCACAGCTTGATGCGTAGTAAAAAAAATAATAAATAGACAACTGGTCGACCTCATTAGAAATAAAAACCCAAAAGATTAGATAGACAAACAAACAAACACATAAATGTGGAGAGAAGGGCAGTGCGCGCAGGAGCAAAGGTAAACAGCAGACAGACCTGAATCCTTATCTTTACAAGGTCGACCTCAGAACTTTGTTCAGTTTGTCTCGGTGACAGATAATGGAAGGAAGGGCAGGCAACTGGTCGACTTCATTTAAATAAAGAAATAAAAAATAAGATAAACTGTCAGGTATAGATAAATAATAACAAAAAAATTGTAAAGTAGAGAAAGCGAGAGCGCGCGAATGCACTCAAGCAAACACAAACAGCACAGCACGATGCGTATTTTTTTTTAAATTGAAAAATAAATCAAAAATAAATCAAAAATAAAAATAAGTGGAAAAGGCGAGAGTGCGCGAGCACACAGGAGCAAAGACAAGCAGCGCAGCTTGATGCGTAGTAAAAAAAATAATAAATAGACAACTGGTCGACCTCATTAGAAATAAAAACCCAAAAGATTAGATAGACAAACAAACAAACACATAAATGTGGAGAGAAGGGCAGTGCGCGCAGGAGCAAAGGTAAACAGCAGACAGACCTCAATCCTTATCTTTACAAGGTCGACCTCAGAACTTTGTTCAGTTTGTCTCGGTGACGGATAATGGAAGGAAGGGCAGGCAACTGGTCGACTTCATTTAAATAAACGAATAAAAAATAAGATAAACTGTCAGGTATAGATAAATAATAACAAAAAAATTGTAAAGTGGAGAAAGCGAGAGCGCGCGAATGCACTCAAGCAAACACAAACAGCACAGCACGATGCGTATTTTTTTTTAAATTGAAAAATAAATCAAAAATAAATCAAAAATAAAAATAAGTGGAAAAGGCGAGAGTGCGCGAGCACACAGGAGCAAAGACAAGCAGCGCAGCTTGATGCGTAGTAAAAAAAATAATAAATAGACAACTGGTCGACCTCATTAGAAATAAAAACCCAAAAGATTAGATGCACAAACAAACAAACACATAAATGTGGAGAGAAGGGCAGTGCGCTCAGGAGCAAAGGTAAACAGCAGACAGACCTGAATCCTTATCTTTACAAGGTCGACCTCAGAACTTTGTTCAGTTTGTCTCGGTGACGGATAATGGAAGGAAGGGCAGGCAACTGGTCGACTTCATTTAAATAAACAAATAAAAAATAAGATAAACTCTCAGGAATAGACAAATAATAACAAAAAAATTGTAAAGTGGAGAAAGCGAGAGCGCGGAAATGCACTCAAGCAAACACAAACAGCACAGCACGATGCGTTTTTTTTTTAATTGACAAAATAAAGCAAAAATAAATCAAAAATAAAAATAAGTGGAAAAGGCGAGAGTGCGCGAGCACACAGGAGCAAAGACAAGCAGCACAGCTTGATGCGTAGTAAAAAAAATAATAAATAGACAACTGGTCGACCTCATTAGAAATAAAAACCCAAAAGATTAGATAGACAAACAAACAAACACATAAATGTGGAGAGAAGGGCAGTGCGCTCAGGAGCAAAGGTAAACAGCAGACAGACCTCAATCCTTATCTTTACAAGGTCGACCTCAGAACTTTGTTCAGTTTGTCTCGGTGACGGATAATGGAAGGAAGGGCAGGCAACTGGTCGACTTCATTTAGATAAACAAATAAAAAATAAGATAAACTCTCAGGAATAGATAAATAATAACAAAAAAATTGTAAAGTGGAGAAAGCGAGAGCGCGGAAATGCACACAAGCAAACACAAACAGCACAGCACGATGCGTATTTTTTTTTAATTGACAAAATAAATCAAAAATAAATCAAAAATAAAAATAAGTGGAAAAGGCGAGAGTGCGCGAGCACACAGGAGCAAAGACAAGCAGCGCACCTTGATGCGTAGTAAAAAAAATAATAAATAGACAACAGCAGCGCAGCTTGATGCGTAGTAAAAAAAATAATAAATAGACAACTGGTCGACCTCATTAGAAATAAAAACCCAAAAGATTAGATAGACAAACAAACAAACACATAAATGTGGAGAGAAGGGCAGTGCGCGCAGGAGCAAAGGTAAACAGCAGACAGACCTGAATCCTTATCCTTACAAGGTCGACCTCAGAACTTTGTTCAGTTTGTCTCGGTGACGGATAATGGAAGGAAGGGCAGGCAACTGGTCGACTTCATTTAAATAAACAAATAAAAAATAAGATAAACTCTCAGGAATAGATAAATAATAACAAAAAAATTGTAAAGTGGAGAAAGGGAGAGCGCGCGAATGCACTCAAGCAAACACAAACAGCACAGCACGATGCGTATTTTTTTTCAATTGACAAAATAAATCAAAAATAAATCAAAAATAAAAATAAGTGGAAAAGGCGAGAGTGCGCGAGCACACAGGAGCAAAGACAAGCAGCACAGCTTGATGCGTAGTAAAAAAAATAATAAATAGACAACTGGTCGACCTCATTAGAAATAAAAACCCAAAAGATTAGATAGACAAACAAACAAACACATAAATGTGGAGAGAAGGGCAGTGCGCGCAGGAGCAAAGGTAAACAGCAGACAGACCTGAATCCTTATCTTTACAAGGTCGACCTCAGAACTTTGTTCAGTTTGTCTCGGTGACGGATAATGGAAGGAAGGGCAGGCAACTGGTCGACTTCATTTAAATAAACAAATAAAAAATAAGATAAACTGTCAGGTATAGATAAATAATAACAAAAAAATTGTAAAGTAGAGAAAGCGAGAGCGCGCGAATGCACTCAAGCAAACACAAACAGCAAAGCACGATGCGTATTTTTTTTAAAATTGAAAAATAAATCAAAAATAAATCAAAAATAAAAATAAGTGGAAAAGGCGAGAGTGCGCGAGCACACAGGAGCAAAGACAAGCAGCGCAGCTTGATGCGTAGTAAAAAAAATAATAAATAGACAACTGGTCGACCTCATTAGAAATAAAAACCCAAAAGATTAGATAGACAAACTAACAAACACATAAATGTGGAGAGAAGGGCAGTGCGCGCAGGAGCAAAGGTAAACAGCAGACAGACCTCAATCCTTATCTTTACAAGGTCGACCTCAGAACTTTGTTCAGTTTGTCTCGGTGACGGATAATGGAAGGAAGGGCAGGCAACTGGTCGACTTCATTTAAATAAACGAATAAAAAATAAGATAAACTGTCAGGTATAGATAAATAATAACAAAAAAATTGTAAAGTGGAGAAAGCGAGAGCGCGCGAATGCACTCAAGCAAACACAAACAGCACAGCACGATGCGTATTTTTTTTAAAAATTGACAAAATAAATCAAAATAAATCAAAAATAAAAATAAGTGGAAAAGGCGAGAGTGCGCGAGCACACAGGAGCAAAGACAAGCAGCGCAGCTTGATGCGTAGTAAAAAAAATAATAAATAGACAACTGGTCGACCTCATTAGAAATAAAAACCCAAAAGATTAGATGCACAAACAAACAAACACATAAATGTGGAGAGAAGGGCAGTGCGCTCAGGAGCAAAGGTAAACAGCAGACAGACCTGAATCCTTATCTTTACAAGGTCGACCTCAGAACTTTGTTCAGTTTGTCTCGGTGACGGATAATGGAAGGAAGGGCAGGCAACTGGTCGACTTCATTTAAATAAACAAATAAAAAATAAGATAAACTCTCAGGAATAGATAAATAATAACAAAAAAATTGTAAAGTGGAGAAAGCGAGAGCGCGGAAATGCACTCAAGCAAACACAAACAGCACAGCACGATGCGTATTTTTTTTTAATTGACAAAATAAATCAAAAATAAATCAAAAATAAAAATAAGTGGAAAAGGCGAGAGTGCGCGAGCACACAGGAGCAAAGACAAGCAGCACAGCTTGATGCGTAGTAAAAAAAATAATAAATAGACAACTGGTCGACCTCATTAGAAATAAAAACCCAAAAGATTAGATAGACAAACAAACAAACACATAAATGTGGAGAGAAGGGCAGTGCGCGCAGGAGCAAAGGTAAACAGCAGACAGACCTGAATCCTTATCTTTACAAGGTCGACCTCAGAACTTTGTTCAGTTTGTCTCGGTGACGGATAATGGAAGGAAGGGCAGGCAACTGGTCGACTTCATTTAAATAAACAAATAAAAAATAAGATAAACTGTCAGGTATAGATAAATAATAACAAAAAAATTGTAAAGTAGAGAAACCGAGAGCGCGCGAATGCACTCAAGCAAACACAAACAGCACAGCACGATGCGTATTTTTTTTTAAAATTGAAAAATAAATCAAAAATAAATCAAAAATAAAAATAAGTGGAAAAGGCGAGAGTGCGCGAGCACACAGGAGCAAAGACAAGCAGCGCAGCTTGATGCGTAGTAAAAAAAAATAATAAATAGACAACTGGTCGACCTCATTAGAAATAAAAACCCAAAAGATTAGATAGACAAACAAACAAACACATAAATGTGGAGAGAAGGGCAGTGCGCGCAGGAGCAAAGGTAAACAGCAGACAGACCTCAATCCTTATCTTTACAAGGTCGACCTCAGAACTTTGTTCAGTTTGTCTCGGTGACGGATAATGGAAGGAAGGGCAGGCAACTGGTCGACTTCATTTAAATAAACGAATAAAAAATAAGATAAACTGTCAGGTATAGATAAATAATAACAAAAAAATTGTAAAGTGGAGAAAGCGAGAGCGCGCGAATGCACTCAAGCAAACACAAACAGCACAGCACGATGCGTATTTTTTTTTACATTGAAAAATAAATCAAAAATAAATCAAAAATAAAAATAAGTGGAAAAGGCGAGAGTGCGCGAGCACACAGGAGCAAAGACAAGCAGCGCAGCTTGATGCGTAGTAAAAAAAATAATAAATAGACAACTGGTCGACCTCATTAGAAATAAAAACCCAAAAGATTAGATGCACAAACAAACAAACACATAAATGTGGAGAGAAGGGCAGTGCGCTCAGGAGCAAAGGTAAACAGCAGACAGACCTGAATCCTTATCTTTACAAGGTCGACCTCAGAACTTTGTTCAGTTTGTCTCGGTGACGGATAATGGAAGGAAGGGCAGGCAACTGGTCGACTTCATTTAAATAAACAAATAAAAAATAAGATAAACTCTCAGGAATAGACAAATAATAACAAAAAAATTGTAAAGTGGAGAAAGCGAGAGCGCGGAAATGCACTCAAGCAAACACAAACAGCACAGCACGATGCGTATTTTTTTTTAATTGACAAAATAAAGCAAAAATAAATCAAAAATAAAAATAAGTGGAAAAGGCGAGAGTGCGCGAGCACACAGGAGCAAAGACAAGCAGCACAGCTTGATGCGTAGTAAAAAAAATAATAAATAGACAACTGGTCGACCTCATTAGAAATAAAAACCCAAAAGATTAGATAGACAAACAAACAAACACATAAATGTGGAGAGAAGGGCAGTGCGCTCAGGAGCAAAGGTAAACAGCAGACAGACCTCAATCCTTATCTTTACAAGGTCGACCTCAGAACTTTGTTCAGTTTGTCTCGGTGACGGATAATGGAAGGAAGGGCAGGCAACTGGTCGACTTCATTTAGATAAACAAATAAAAAATAAGATAAACTCTCAGGAATAGATAAATAATAACAAAAAAATTGTAAAGTGGAGAAAGCGAGAGCGCGGAAATGCACACAAGCAAACACAAACAGCACAGCACGATGCGTATTTTTTTTTAATTGACAAAATAAATCAAAAATAAATCAAAAATAAAAATAAGTGGAAAAGGCGAGAGTGCGCGAGCACACAGGAGCAAAGACAAGCAGCGCACCTTGATGCGTAGTAAAAAAAATAATAAATAGACAACAGCAGCGCAGCTTGATGCGTAGTAAAAAAAATAATAAATAGACAACTGGTCGACCTCATTAGAAATAAAAACCCAAAAGATTAGATAGACAAACAAACAAACACATAAATGTGGAGAGAAGGGCAGTGCGCGCAGGAGCAAAGGTAAACAGCAGACAGACCTGAATCCTTATCCTTACAAGGTCGACCTCAGAACTTTGTTCAGTTTGTCTCGGTGACGGATAATGGAAGGAAGGGCAGGCAACTGGTCGACTTCATTTAAATAAACAAATAAAAAATAAGATAAACTCTCAGGAATAGATAAATAATAACAAAAAAATTGTAAAGTGGAGAAAGGGAGAGCGCGCGAATGCACTCAAGCAAACACAAACAGCACAGCACGATGCGTATTTTTTTTCAATTGACAAAATAAATCAAAAATAAATCAAAAATAAAAATAAGTGGAAAAGGCGAGAGTGCGCGAGCACACAGGAGCAAAGACAAGCAGCACAGCTTGATGCGTAGTAAAAAAAATAATAAATAGACAACTGGTCGACCTCATTAGAAATAAAAACCCAAAAGATTAGATAGACAAACAAACAAACACATAAATGTGGAGAGAAGGGCAGTGCGCGCAGGAGCAAAGGTAAACAGCAGACAGACCTGAATCCTTATCTTTACAAGGTCGACCTCAGAACTTTGTTCAGTTTGTCTCGGTGACGGATAATGGAAGGAAGGGCAGGCAACTGGTCGACTTCATTTAAATAAACAAATAAAAAATAAGATAAACTGTCAGGTATAGATAAATAATAACAAAAAAATTGTAAAGTAGAGAAAGCGAGAGCGCGCGAATGCACTCAAGCAAACACAAACAGCACAGCACGATGCGTATTTTTTTTAAAATTGAAAAATAAATCAAAAATAAATCAAAAATAAAAATAAGTGGAAAAGGCGAGAGTGCGCGAGCACACAGGAGCAAAGACAAGCAGCGCAGCTTGATGCGTAGTAAAAAAAATAATAAATAGACAACTGGTCGACCTCATTAGAAATAAAAACCCAAAAGATTAGATAGACAAACTAACAAACACATAAATGTGGAGAGAAGGGCAGTGCGGGCAGGAGCAAAGGTAAACAGCAGACAAACCTGAATCCTTATCTTTACAAGGTCGACCTCAGAACTTTGTTCAGTTTGTCTCGGTGACCGATAATGGAAGAAAGGGCAGGCAACTGGTCGAATTCATTTAAATAAAGAAATAAAAACTAACATAAACTCTCAGGAATAGATAAATAATAACAAAAAAATTGAAAAGTGGAGAAAGCGAGAGCGCGCGAATGCCCTCAAGCAAACACAAACAGCACAGCACGATGCGTTTTTTTTTTTAAATTGACAAAATAAATCAAAAATAAATCAAAGGGCTGGGGATATAGCCTAGTGGCAAGAGTGCCTGCCTCGGATACACGAGGCCCTAGGTTCGATTCCCCAGCACCACATATACAGAAAACGGCCAGAAGCGGCGCTGTGGCTCAAGTGTCAGAGTGCTAGCCTTGAGCGGGAAGAAGCCAGGGACAGTGCTCAGGCCCTGAGTCCAAGGCCCAGGACTGGCCAAAAAAATCAATAAATAAAAAAAATATTAAATCAAAAATAAATAAAAAATAAAAATAAGTGGAAAAGGCGAGAGTGCGCGAGCACACAGGAGCCAAGACAAGCAGCGCAGCTTGATGCGTAGTAAAAAAAATAATAAATAGACAACTGGTCGACCTCATTGGAAATAAAAACCCAAAAGATTAGATAGACAAACAAACAAACACATAAATGTGGAGAGAAGGGCAGTGCGCGCAGGAGCAAAGGTAAACAGCAGACAGACCTGAATCCTTATCTTTACAAGGTCGACCTCAGAACTTTCTTCAGTTTTTCTCGGTGACGGATAATGGAAGGAAGGGCAGGCAACTGGTCGACTTCATTTAAATGAACAAATAAAAAATAAGATAAACTCTCAGGAATAGATAAATAATAACAAAAAATTGTAAAGTGGAGAAAGCGAGAGCGCGCGAATGCACTCAAGCAAACACAAACAGCACAGCACGATGCGTATTTTTTTAAATTGACAAAATAAATAAAAAATAAATCAAAAATAAAAATAAGTGGAGAAGGCGAGAGTGCGCGAGCACACAGGGGCCAAGACAAGCAGCGCAGCTTGATGCGTAGTAAAAAAAATAAAAAATAGACAACTGGTCGACCTCATTAGAAATAAAAACCCAAAAGATTAGATAGACAAACAAACAAACACATAAATGTGGAGAGAAGGGCAGTGCGCGCAGGAGCAAAGGTAAACAGCAGACAGACCTGAATCCTTATCTTTACAAGGTCGACCTCAGAACTTTGTTCAGTTTGTCTCGGTGACGGATAATGGAAGGAAGGGCAGGCAACTGGTCGACTTCATTTAAATAAACAAATAAAAACTAACATAAACTCTCAGGAATAGATAAATAATAACAAAAAAACTGTAAAGTGGAGAACGCGAGAGCGCGCGAATGCACTCAAGCAAACCCAAACAGCACAGCACGATGTGTATTTTGTTTTCAAATTGACAAAATAAATAAAAAATAAATCAAAAATAAAAATAAGTGGAAAAGGCGAGAGTGCGCGAGAACACAGGAGCAAAGAGAAGCAGCGCAGCTTGATACGTAGTAAAAAAAATAATAAATAGACAACTGGTCGACCTCATTAGAAATAAAAACCCAAAAGATTAGATAGACAAACAAACAAACACATAAATGTGGAGAGAAGGGCAGTGCGCGCAGGAGCAAAGGTAAACAGCAGACAGACCTGAATCCTTATCTTTACGAGGTCGACCTCAGAACTTTGTTCAGTTTGTCTCGGTGACGGATAATGGAAGGAAGGGCAGGCAACTGGTCGACTTCATTTAAATAAAGAAATAAAAAATGAGATAAACTCTCAGGAATAGATAAATAATAACAAAAAAAATTGTAAAGTGGAGAAAGCGAGAGCGCGCGAATGCACTCAAGCAAACACAAACAGCACAGCCCGATGCGTATTTTTTTTAAATTGACAAAATAAATCAAAAATAAAAATAAGTGGAAAAGGCGAGAGTGCGCGAGCACACAGGGGCCAAGACAAGCAGCGCAGCTTGATGCGTAGTAAAAAAAATAATAAATAGACAACTGGTCGACCTCATTAGAAATAAAAACCCAAAAGATTAGATAGACAAACAAACAAACACATAAATGTGGAGAGAAGAGCAGTGCGCGCAGGAGCAAAGGTAAACAGCAGACAGACCTGAATCCTTATCTTTACAAGGTCGACCTCAGAACTTTGTTCAGTTTGTCTCGGTGACCGATAATGGAAGAAAGGGCAGGCAACTGGTCGAATTCATTTAAATAAAGAAATAAAAACTAACATAAACTCTCAGGAATAGATAAATAATAACAAAAAACTGTAAAGTGGAGAAAGCGAGAGCGCGCGAATGCACTCAAGCAAACACAAACAGCACAGCACGATGTGTATTTTGTTTTCAAATTGACAAAATAAATCAAAAATAAATCAAAAATAAAAATAAGTGGAAAAGGCAAGAGTGCGCGAGCACACAGGAGCAAAGACAAGCAGCGCAGCTTGATGCGTAGTAAAAAAATAATAAATAGACAACTGGTCGACCTCATTAGAAATAAAAACCCAAAAGATTAGATAGACAAACAAACAAACACATAAATGTGGAGAGAAGGGCAGTGCGCGCAGGAGCAAAGGTAAACAGCAGACAGATCTGAATCCTTATCTTTACAAGGTCGACCTCAGAACTTTGTTCAGTTTGTCTCGGTGACGGATAATGGAAGGAAGGGCAGGCAACTGGTCGACTTCATTTAAATAAAGAAATAAAAAATGAGATAAACTCTCAGGAATAGAAAAATAATAAAAAAAATTGTAAAGTGGAGAAAGCGAGAGCGCGCGAATGCACTCAAGCAAACACAAACAGCACAGCACGATGCGTATTTTTTTTTAAATTGACAAAATAATTCAAAAATAAATCAAAAATAAAAATAAGTGGAAAAGGCGAGAGTGCGCGAGCACACAGGAGCAAAGACAAGCAGCGCAGTTTGATGCGTAGTAAAAAAAATAATAAATAGACAACTGGTCGACCTCATTAGAAATAAAAACCCAAAAGATTAGATAGACAAACAAACAAACACATAAATGTGGAGAGAAGGGCAGTGCGGGCAGGAGCAAAGGTAAACAGCAGACAGACCTGAATCCTTATCTTTACAAGGTCGACCTCAGAACTTTTTTCACTTTGTCTCGGTGAGGGATAATGGAAGGAAGGGCAGGCAACTGGTCGACTTCATTTAAATAAACAAATTAAAAATAAGATAAACTCTCAGGAATAGATAAATAATAACAAAAAAATTATAAAGTTGAGAAAGCGAGAGCGCGCGAATGCACTCAAGCAAACACAAACAGCACAGCACGATGCGTATTTTTTTTAAATTGACAAAATAAATCAAAAATAAATCAAAAATAAAAATAAGTGGAAAAGGCGAGTGTGCGCGAGCACACAGGAGCAAAGAGAAGCAGCGCAGCTTGATGCGTAGTAAAAAAATAATAAATAGACAACTGGTCGACCTCATTAGAAATAGAAACCCAAAAGATTAGATAGACAAACAAACAAACACATAAATGTGGAGAGAAGGGCACTGCGCGCAGGAGCAAAGGTAAACAGCAGACAGACCTGAATCCTTATCTTTACAAGGTCGACCTCAGAACTTTGTTCAGTTTGTCTCGGTGACGGATAATGGAAGGAAGGGCAGGCAACTGGTCGACTTCATTTAAATAAACAAATAAAAAATAAGATAAACTCTCAGGAATAGATAAATAATAACAAAAAAATTGTAAAGTGGAGAAAGCGAGAGCGCGCGAATGCACTCAAGCAAACACAAACAGCACAGCACGATGCGTATTTTTTTTTAAATTGACAAAATAAATCAAAAATAAATCAAAAATAAAAATAAGTGGAAAAGGCTAGAGTGCGCGAGTACACAGGAGGAAAGACAAGCAGCGCAGCTTGATGCGTAGTAAAAAAAAATAAAAAATAGACAACTGGTCGACCTCATTAGAAATAAAAACCCAAAAGATTAGATAGACAAACAAACAAACACATAAATGTGGAGAGAAGGGCAGTGCGGGCAGGAGCAAAGGTAAACAGCAGACAGACCTGAATCCTTATCTTTACAACGTCGACCTCAGAACTTTGTTCAGTTTGTCTCGGTGACGGATAATGGAAGGAAGGGCAGGCAACTGGTCGACTTCATTTAAATAATCAAATAAAAAATAAAATAAACTCTCAGGAATAGATAAATAATAACAAAAAAATTGTAAAGTGGAGAAAGCGAGAGCGCGCGAATGCACTCAAGCAAACACAAACAGCACAGCACGATGCGTATTTTTTTTTTAAATTGACAAAATAAATCAAAAATAAATCAAAAATAACAATAAGTGGAAAAGGCGAGAGTGGGCGAGCACACAGGAGCAAAGACAAGCAGCGCAGCTTGATGCGTAGTAAAAAAAATAATAAATAGACAACTGGTCGACCTCATTAGAAATAAAAACCCAAAAGATTAGATAGACAAACAAACAAACACATAAATGTGGAGAGAAGGGCAGTGCGGGCAGGAGCAAAGGTAAACAGCAGACAGACCTGAATCCTTATCTTTACAAGGTCGACCTCAGAACTTTGTTCAGTTTGTCTCGGTGAGGGATAATGGATGGCAGGGCAGGCAACTGGTCGACTTCATTTAAATAAACAAATAAAAAATAAGATAAACTCTCAGGAATAGATAAATAATAACAAAAAAATTGTAAAGAGGAGAAAGCGAGAGCGCGCGAATGCACTCAAGCAAACACAAACAGCACAGCACGATGCGTATTTCTTTTTTAAATTGACAAAATAAATCAAAAATAAATCAAAAATAAGTGGAAAAGGCGAGAGTGCGCGAGCACACAGGAGCAAAGACAAACAGCGCAGCTTGATGCGTAGTAAAAAAAATAATACATAGACAACTGGTCGACCTCATTAGAAATAAAAACCCAAAAGATTAGATAGACAAACAAACAAACACATAAATGTGGAGATGGGCAGTGCGCGCAGGAGCAAAGGTAAACAGCAGACAGACCTCAATCCTTATCTTTACAAGGTCGACCTCAGAACTTTGTTCAGTTTGTCTCGGTGACGGATAATGGAAGGAAGGGCAGGCAACTGGTCGACTTCATTTAAATAAACAAATAAAAAATAAGATAAACTCTCAGGAATAGATAAATAATAACAAAAAATTGTAACGTGGAGAAAGCGAGAGCGCGCGAATGCACTCAAGCAAACACAAACAGCACAGCACGATGCGTATTTTTTTTAAAAATTGACAAAATAAATCAAAAATAAAAATAAGTGGAAAAGGCGAGAGTGCGCGAGCACACAGGAGCAAAGACAAGCAGCACAGCTTGATGCGTAGTAAAAAAATAATAAATAGACAACTGGTCGACCTCATTAGAAATAAAAACCCAAAAGATTAGATAGACAAACAAACAAACACATAAATGTGGAGAGAAGGGCAGTGCGCGCAGGAGCAAAGGTAAACAGCAGACAGACCTGAATCCTTATCTTTACAAGGTCGACCTCAGAACTTTGTTCAGTTTGTCTCGGTGACAGATAATGGAAGGAAGGGCAGGCAACTGGTCGACTTCATTTAAATAAAGAAATAAAAAATAAGATAAACTGTCAGGTATAGATAAATAATAACAAAAAAATTGTAAAGTAGAGAAAGCGAGAGCGCGCGAATGCACTCAAGCAAACACAAACAGCACAGCACGATGCGTATTTTTTTTAAATTGAAAAATAAATCAAAAATAAATCAAAAATAAAAATAAGTGGAAAAGGCGAGAGTGCGCGAGCACACAGGAGCAAAGACAAGCAGCGCAGCTTGATGCGTAGTAAAAAAAATAATAAATAGACAACTGGTCGACCTCATTAGAAATAAAAACCCAAAAGATTAGATAGACAAACAAACAAACACATAAATGTGGAGAGAAGGGCAGTGCGCGCAGGAGCAAAGGTAAACAGCAGACAGACCTCAATCCTTATCTTTACAAGGTCGACCTCAGAACTTTGTTCAGTTTGTCTCGGTGACGGATAATGGAAGGAAGGGCAGGCAACTGGTCGACTTCATTTAAATAAACGAATAAAAAATAAGATAAACTGTCAGGTATAGATAAATAATAACAAAAAAATTGTAAAGTGGAGAAAGCGAGAGCGCGCGAATGCACTCAAGCAAACACAAACAGCACAGCACGATGCGTATTTTTTTTTAAATTGAAAAATAAATCAAAAATAAATCAAAATAAAAATAAGTGGAAAAGGCGAGAGTGCGCGAGCACACAGGAGCAAAGACAAGCAGCGCAGCTTGATGCGTAGTAAAAAAAATAATAAATAGACAACTGGTCGACCTCATTAGAAATAAAAACCCAAAAGATTAGATGCACAAACAAACAAACACATAAATGTGGAGAGAAGGGCAGTGCGCTCAGGAGCAAAGGTAAACAGCAGACAGACCTGAATCCTTATCTTTACAAGGTCGACCTCAGAACTTTGTTCAGTTTGTCTCGGTGACGGATAATGGAAGGAAGGGCAGGCAACTGGTCGACTTCATTTAAATAAACAAATAAAAAATAAGATAAACTCTCAGGAATAGACAAATAATAACAAAAAAATTGTAAAGTGGAGAAAGCGAGAGCGCGGAAATGCACTCAAGCAAACACAAACAGCACAGCACGATGCGTTTTTTTTTTAATTGACAAAATAAAGCAAAAATAAATCAAAAATAAAAATAAGTGGAAAAGGCGAGAGTGCGCGAGCACACAGGAGCAAAGACAAGCAGCACAGCTTGATGCGTAGTAAAAAAAATAATAAATAGACAACTGGTCGACCTCATTAGAAATAAAAACCCAAAAGATTAGATAGACAAACAAACAAACACATAAATGTGGAGAGAAGGGCAGTGCGCTCAGGAGCAAAGGTAAACAGCAGACAGACCTCAATCCTTATCTTTACAAGGTCGACCTCAGAACTTTGTTCAGTTTGTCTCGGTGACGGATAATGGAAGGAAGGGCAGGCAACTGGTCGACTTCATTTAGATAAACAAATAAAAAATAAGATAAACTCTCAGGAATAGATAAATAATAACAAAAAAATTGTAAAGTGGAGAAAGCGAGAGCGCGGAAATGCACACAAGCAAACACAAACAGCACAGCACGATGCGTATTTTTTTTTAATTGACAAAATAAATCAAAAATAAATCAAAAATAAAAATAAGTGGAAAAGGCGAGAGTGCGCGAGCACACAGGAGCAAAGACAAGCAGCGCACCTTGATGCGTAGTAAAAAAAATAATAAATAGACAACAGCAGCGCAGCTTGATGCGTAGTAAAAAAAATAATAAATAGACAACTGGTCGACCTCATTAGAAATAAAAACCCAAAAGATTAGATAGACAAACAAACAAACACATAAATGTGGAGAGAAGGGCAGTGCGCGCAGGAGCAAAGGTAAACAGCAGACAGACCTGAATCCTTATCCTTACAAGGTCGACCTCAGAACTTTGTTCAGTTTGTCTCGGTGACGGATAATGGAAGGAAGGGCAGGCAACTGGTCGACTTCATTTAAATAAACAAATAAAAAATAAGATAAACTCTCAGGAATAGATAAATAATAACAAAAAAATTGTAAAGTGGAGAAAGGGAGAGCGCGCGAATGCACTCAAGCAAACACAAACAGCACAGCACGATGCGTATTTTTTTTCAATTGACAAAATAAATCAAAATAAATCAAAAATAAAAATAAGTGGAAAAGGCGAGAGTGCGCGAGCACACAGGAGCAAAGACAAGCAGCACAGCTTGATGCGTAGTAAAAAAAATAATAAATAGACAACTGGTCGACCTCATTAGAAATAAAAACCCAAAAGATTAGATAGACAAACAAACAAACACATAAATGTGGAGAGAAGGGCAGTGCGCGCAGGAGCAAAGGTAAACAGCAGACAGACCTGAATCCTTATCTTTACAAGGTCGACCTCAGAACTTTGTTCAGTTTGTCTCGGTGACGGATAATGGAAGGAAGGGCAGGCAACTGGTCGACTTCATTTAAATAAACAAATAAAAAATAAGATAAACTGTCAGGTATAGATAAATAATAACAAAAAAATTGTAAAGTAGAGAAAGCGAGAGCGCGCGAATGCACTCAAGCAAACACAAACAGCAAAGCACGATGCGTATTTTTTTTAAAATTGAAAAATAAATCAAAAATAAATCAAAAATAAAAATAAGTGGAAAAGGCGAGAGTGCGCGAGCACACAGGAGCAAAGACAAGCAGCGCAGCTTGATGCGTAGTAAAAAAAATAATAAATAGACAACTGGTCGACCTCATTAGAAATAAAAACCCAAAAGATTAGATAGACAAACTAACAAACACATAAATGTGGAGAGAAGGGCAGTGCGCGCAGGAGCAAAGGTAAACAGCAGACAGACCTCAATCCTTATCTTTACAAGGTCGACCTCAGAACTTTGTTCAGTTTGTCTCGGTGACGGATAATGGAAGGAAGGGCAGGCAACTGGTCGACTTCATTTAAATAAACGAATAAAAATAAGATAAACTGTCAGGTATAGATAAATAATAACAAAAAAATTG
>NW_025958796.1:0-34570 GCF_023159225.1 Perognathus longimembris pacificus | reverse complement strand
TCGACCTTGTAAAGATAAGGATTCAGGTCTGTCTGCTGTTTACCTTTGCTCCTGCGCGCACTGCCCTTCTCTCCACATTTATGTGTTTGTTTGTTTGTCTATCTAATCTTTTGGGTTTTTATTTCTAATGAGGTCGACCAGTTGTCTATTTATTATTTTTTTTACTACGCATCAAGCTGCGCTGCTTGTCTTTGCTCCTGTGTGCTCGCGCACTCTCGCCTTTTCCACTTATTTTTATTTTTGATTTATTTTTGATTTATTTTGTCAATTTAAAAAAAAACGCATCGTGCTGTGCTGTTTGTGTTTGCTTGAGTGCATTCGCGCGCTCTCGCTTTCTCCACTTTACAATTTTTTTGTTATTATTTATCTATTCCTGAGAGTTTATCTTATTTTTTATTTGTTTATTTAAATGAAGTCGACCAGTTGCCTGCCCTTCCTTCCATTATCCGTCACCGAGACAAACTGAACAAAGTTCTGAGGTCGACCTTGTAAAGATAAGGATTCAGGTCTGTCTGCTGTTTACCTTTGCTCCTGCGCGCACTGCCCTTCTCTCCACATTTATGTGTTTGTTTGTTTGTCTATCTAATCTTTTGGTTTTTATTTCTAATGAGGTCGACCAGTTGTCTATTTATTATTTTTTTTACTACGCATCAAGCTGCGCTGCTTGTCTTTGCTCCTGTGTGCTCGCGCACTCTCGCCTTTTCCACTTATTTTTATTTTTGATTTATTTTTGATTTATTTTGTCAATTTAAAAAAAAATACGCATCGTGCTGTGCTGTTTGTGTTTGCTTGAGTGCATTCGCGCGCTCTCGCTTTCTCCACTTTACAATTTTTTTGTTATTATTTATCTATTCCTGAGAGTTTATCTTATTTTTTATTTGTTTATTTAAATGAAGTCGACCAGTTGCCTGCCCTTCCTTCCATTATCCGTCACCGAGACAAACTGAACAAAGTTCTGAGGTCGACCTTGTAAAGATAAGGATTCAGGTCTGTCTGCTGTTTACCTTTGCTCCTGCGCGCACTGCCCTTCTCTCCACATTTATGTGTTTGTTTGTTTGTCTATCTAATCTTTTGGGTTTTTATTTCTAATGAGGTCGACCAGTTGTCTATTTATTATTTTTTTTACTACGCATCAAGCTACGCTGCTTGTCTTTGCTCCTGTGTGCTCGCGCACTCTCGCCTTTTCCACTTATTTTTATTTTTGATTTATTTTGTCAATTTAAAAAAAAATACGCATCGTGCTGTGCTCTTTGTGTTTGCTTGAGTGCACTCGCGCGCTCTCGCTTTCTCCACTTTACAATTTTTTTGTTATTATTTATCTATTCCTGAGAGTTTATCTTATTTTTTATTTGTTTATTTAAATGAAGTCGACCAGTTGCCTGCCCTTCCTTCCATTATCCGTCACCGAGACAAACTGAACAAAGTTCTGAGGTCGACCTTGTAAAGATAAGGATTCAGGTCTGTCTGCTGTTTACCTTTGCTCCTGCGCGCACTGCCCTTCTCTCCACATTTATGTGTTTGTTTGTTTGTCTATCTAATCTTTTGGGTTTTTATTTCTAATGAGGTCGACCAGTTGTCTATTTATTATTTTTTTTACTACGCATCAAGCTGCTGCTTGTCTTTGCTCCTGTGTGCTCGCGCACTCTCGCCTTTTCCACTTATTTTTATTTTTGATTTATTTTTGATTTATTTTGTCAATTTAAAAAAAAATACGCATCGTGCTGTGCTGTTTGTGTTTGCTTGAGTGCATTCGCGCGCTCTCGCTTTCTCCACTTTACAATTTTTTTGTTATTATTTATCTATTCCTGAGAGTTTATCTTATTTTTTATTTGTTTATTTAAATGAAGTCGACCAGTTGCCTGCCCTTCCTTCCATTATCCGTCACCGAGACAAACTGAACAAAGTTCTGAGGTCGACCTTGTAAAGATAAGGATTCAGGTCTGTCTGCTGTTTACCTTTGCTCCTGCGCGCACTGCCCTTCTCTCCACATTTATGTGTTTGTTTGTTTGTCTATCTAATCTTTTGGGTTTTTATTTCTAATGAGGTCGACCAGTTGTCTATTTATTATTTTTTTTACTACGCATCAAGCTGCGCTGCTTGTCTTTGCTCCTGTGTGCTCGCGCACTCTCGCCTTTTCCACTTATTTTTATTTTTGATTTATTTTTGATTTATTTTGTCAATTTTAAAAAAATACGCATCGTGCTGTGCTGTTTGTGTTTGCTTGAGTGCATTCGCGCGCTCTCGCTTTCTCCACTTTACAATTTTTTTGTTATTATTTATCTATTCCTGAGAGTTTATCTTATTTTTTATTTGTTTATTTAAATGAAGTCGACCAGTTGCCTGCCCTTCCTTCCATTATCCGTCACCGAGACAAACTGAACAAAGTTCTGAGGTCGACCTTGTAAAGATAAGGATTCAGGTCTGTCTGCTGTTTACCTTTGCTCCTGCGCGCACTGCCCTTCTCTCCACATTTATGTGTTTGTTTGTTTGTCTATCTAATCTTTTGGGTTTTTATTTCTAATGAGGTCGACCAGTTGTCTATTTATTATTTTTTTTACTACGCATCAAGCTGCGCTGCTTGTCTTTGCTCCTGTGTGCTCGCGCACTCTCGCCTTTTCCACTTATTTTTATTTTTGATTTATTTTGATTTATTTTGTCAATTTAAAAAAAAAATACGCATCGTGCTGTGCTGTTTGTGTTTGCTTGAGTGCATTCGCGCGCTCTCGCTTTCTCCACTTTACAATTTTTTTGTTATTATTTATCTATTCCTGAGAGTTTATCTTATTTTTTATTTGTTTATTTAAATGAAGTCGACCAGTTGCCTGCCCTTCCTTCCATTATCCGTCACCGAGACAAACTGAACAAAGTTCTGAGGTCGACCTTGTAAAGATAAGGATTCAGGTCTGTCTGCTGTTTACCTTTGCTCCTGCGCGCACTGCCCTTCTCTCCACATTTATGTGTTTGTTTGTTTGTCTATCTAATCTTTTGGGTTTTTATTTCTAATGAGGTCGACCAGTTGTCTATTTATTATTTTTTTTACTACGCATCAAGCTGCGCTGCTTGTCTTTGCTCCTGTGTGCTCGCGCACTCTCGCCTTTTCCACTTATTTTTATTTTTGATTTATTTTTGATTTATTTTGTCAATTTAAAAAAAATACGCATCGTGCTGTGCTGTTTGTGTTTGCTTGAGTGCATTCGCGCGCTCTCGCTTTCTCCACTTTACAATTTTTTTGTTATTATTTATCTATTCCTGAGAGTTTATCTTATTTTTTATTTGTTTATTTAAATGAAGTCGACCAGTTGCCTGCCCTTCCTTCCATTATCCGTCACCGAGACAAACTGAACAAAGTTCTGAGGTCGACCTTGTAAAGATA
Source organism: Perognathus longimembris pacificus (assembly GCF_023159225.1). Taxonomy (NCBI): domain Eukaryota; kingdom Metazoa; phylum Chordata; class Mammalia; order Rodentia; family Heteromyidae; genus Perognathus; species Perognathus longimembris. The sequence goes on along the minus strand of NW_025958796.1, from coordinate 31,197 downwards.
AGGATTCAGGTCTGTCTGCTGTTTACCTTTGCTCCTGCGCGCACTGCCCTTCTCTCCACATTTATGTGTTTGTTTGTTTGTCTATGTAATCTTTTGGGTTTTTATTTCTAATGAGGTCGACCAGTGGTCTATTTATTATTTTTTTTACTACGCATCAAGCTGCGCTGCTTGTCTTTGCTCCTGTGTGCTCGCGCACTCTCGCCTTTTACACTTATTTTTATTTTTGATTTATTTTTGATTTATTTTGTCAATTTAAAAAAAATAAGCATCGTGCTGTGCTGTTTGTGTTTGCTTGAGTGCATTCGCGCGCTCTCGCTTTCTCCACTTTACAATTTTTTTGTTATTATTTATCTATTCCTGAGAGTTTATCTTATTTTTTATTTGTTTATTTAAATGAAGTCGACCAGTTGCCTGCCCTTCCTTCCATTATCCGTCACCGAGACAAACTGAACAAAGTTCTGAGGTCGACCTTGTAAAGATAAGGATTCAGGTCTGTCTGCTGTTTACCTTTGCTCCTGGGCGCACTGCCCAACTCTCCACATTTATGTGTTTGTTTGTTTGTCTATCTAATCTTTTGTGTTTTTATTTCTAATGAGGTCGACCAGTTGTCTATTTATTATTTTTTTTACTACGCATCAAGCTCCGCTGCTTGTCTTTGCTCCTGTGTGCTCGCGCACTCTCGCCTTTTCCACTTATTTTTATTTCTGATTTATTTTTGATTTATTTTGTCAATTTAAAAAAAATACGCATCGTGCTGTGCTGTTTGTGTTTGCTTGAATGCATTCGCGCGCTCTCGCTTTCTCCACTTTACAATTTTTTTGTTATTATTTATCTATTCCTGAGAGTTTATCTTATTTTTTATTTGTTTATTTAAATGAAGTCGACCAGTTGCCTGCCCTTCCTTCCATTATCCGTCACCGAGACAAACTGAACAAAGTTCTGAGGTCGACCTTGTAAAGATAAGGATTCAGGTCTGTCTGCTGTTTACCTTTGCTCCTGCGCGCACTGCCCTTCTCTCCACATTTATGTGTTTGTTTGTTTGTCTATCTAATCTTTTGGGTTTTTATTTCTAATGAGGTCGACCAGTTGTCTATTTATTATTTTTTTTACTACGCATCAAGCTCCGCTACTTGTCTTTGCCCCTGTGTGCTCGCGCACTCTCGCCTTTTCCACTTATTTTTATTTTTGATTTATTTTTGTTTATTTTGTCAATTTAAAATAATACGCATCGTGCTGTGCTGTTTGTGTTTGCTTGAATGCATTCGCGCGCTCTCGCTTTCTCCACTTTACAATTTTTTTGTTATTATTTATCTATTCCTGAGAGTTTATCTTATTTTTTATTTGTTTATTTAAATGAAGTCGACCAGTTGCCTGCCCTTCCTTCCATTATCCGTCACCGAGACAAACTGAACAAAGTTCTGAGGTCGACCTTGTAAAGATAAGGATTCAGGTCTGTCTGCTGTTTACCTTTGCTCCTGAGCGCATTGCCCTTCTCTCCACATTTATGTGTTTGTTTGTTTGTCTATCTAATCTTTTGGGTTTTTATTTCTAATGAGGTCGACCAGTTGTCTATTTATTATTTTTTTTACTACACATCAAGCTGTGCTGCTTGTCTTTGCTCCTGTGTGCTCGCGCACTCTCGCCTTTTCCACTTATTTTTATTTTTGATTTATTTTTGATTTATTTTGTCAATTTAAAAAAAAATACGCATCGTGCTGTGCTGTTTGTGTTTGCTTGAGTGCATTCGCGCGCTCTCGCTTTCTCCACTTTACAATTTTTTTGTCATTATTTATCTATTCCTGAGAGTTTATCTTATTTTTTATTTGTTTATTTAAATGAAGTCGACCAGTTGCCTGCCCTTCCTTCCATTATCCGTCACGGAGACAAACTGAACAAAGTTCTGAGGTCGACCTTGTAAAGATAAGGATGCAGGTCTGTCTGCTGTTTACCTTTGCTCCTGCGTGCACTGCCCTTCTCTCCACATTTATGTGTTTGTTTGTTTGTCTATCTAATCTTTTGGGTTTTTATTTCTAATGAGGTCGACCAGTTGTCTATTTATTATTTTTTTTACTACGCATCAAGCTGCGCTGCTTGTCTTTGCTCCTGTGTGCTCGCGCACTCTCGCCTTTTACACTTATTTTTATTTTTGATTTATTTTTGATTTATTTTGTCAATTTTAAAAAAAAATACGCATCGTGCTGTGCTGTTTGTGTTTGCTTGAGTGCATTCGCGCGCTCTCGCTTTCTCCACTTTACAATTTTTTTGTGATTATTTATCTATACCTGTGAGTTTATCTTAATTTTTATTTGTTTATTTAAATGAAGTCGACCAGTTGCCTGCCCTTCCTTCCATTATCCGTCACCGAGACCAACTGAACAAAGTTCTGAGGTCGACCTTGTAAAGATAAGGATTCAGGTCTGTCTGCTGTTTACCTTTGCTCCTGCGCGCACTGCCCTTCTCTCCACATTTATGTGTTTATTTGTTTGTCTATCTATTCTTTTGGGTTTTTATTTCTAATGAGGTCGACCAGTTGTCTATTTATTATTTTTTTTACTACGCATCAAGCTGCGCTGCTTGTCTTTGCTCCTGTATGCTCGCGCACTCTCGCCTTTTCCACTTATTTTTATTTTTGATTTATTTTTGATTTATTTTGTCAATTTAAAAAAAAATACGCATAGTGCTGTGCTGTTTGTGTTTGCTTGTGTGCATTCGCTCGCTCTCGCTTTCTCCACTTTACAATTTTTTTGTTATTATTTATCTATTCCTGAGAGTTTATCTTATTTTTTATTTGTTTATTTAAATGAAGTCGACCAGTTGCCTGCCCTTCCTTCCATTATCCATCACCGAGACAAACTGAACAAAGTTCTGAGGTCGACCTTGTAAAGATAAGGATTCAGGTCTGTCTGCTGTTTACCTTTGCTCCTGCCCGCACTGCCCTTCTCTCCACATTTATGTGTTTGTTTGTTTGTCTATCTAATCTTTTGGGTTTTTATTTCTAATGAGGTCGACCAGTTGTCTATTTATTATTTTTTTTACTACGCATCAAGCTGCGCTGCTTGTCATTGCTCCTATGTGCTCGCGCACTCTCGCCTTTTCCACTTATTTTTATTTTTGATTTATTTGATTTATTTTGTCAATTTTAAAAAATACGCATCGTGCTGTGCTGTTTGTGTTTGCTTGAGTGCATTCGCGCGCTCTCGCTTTCTCCACTTTACAATTTTTTTTCTTATTATTTATCTATTCCTGAGAGTTTATCTTATTTTTTATTTGTTTATATAAATGAAGTCGACCAGTTGCCTGCACTTCCTTCCATTATCCGTCACCGAGACAAACTGAACAAAGTTCTGAGGTCGACCTTGTAAAGATAAGGATTCAGGTCTGTCTGCTGTTTACCTTTGCTCCTGCGCGCACTTCCCTTCTCTCCACATTTATGTGTTTGTTTGTTTGTCTATGTAATCTTTTGGGTTTTTATTTCTAATGAGGTCGACCAGTTGTTTATTTTTATTTTTTTTACTACGCATCAAGCTGCGCTGCTTGTCTTTGCTCCAGTGTGCTCGCGTACTCTCGCCTTTTCCACTTGTTTTTATTTTTGCTTTATTTTTGATTTATTTTGTCAATTTAAAAAAAATACGCATCGTGCTGTGCTGTTTGTGTTTGCTTGAGTGCATTCGCGCGCTCTCGCTTTCTCCACTTTACAATTTTTTTGTTATTATTTATCTATTCCTGAGAGTTTATCTTATTTTTTATTTGTTTATTTAAATGAAGTCGACCAGTTGCCTGTCCCTTCCTTCCATTATCCGTCACCGAGACAAACTGAACAAAGTTCTGAGGTCGACCTTGTAAAGATAAGGATTCAGGTCTGTCTGCTGTTTACCTTTGCTCCTGCGCGCACTGCCCTTCTCTCCACATTTATGTGTTTGTTTGTTTGTCTATCTAATCTTTTGGGTTTTTATTTCTAATGAGGTCGACCAGTTGTCTATTTATTATTTTTTTTACTACGCATCAAGCTCCGCTGCTTGTCTTTGCCCCTGTGTGCTCGCGCACTCTCGCCTTTTCCACTTATTTTTATTTTTGATTTATTTTTGATTTATTTTGTCAATTTAAAAAAAATACGCATCGTGCTGTGCTGTTTGTGTTTGCTTGAGTGCATTCGCGCGCTCTCGCTTTCTCCACTTTACAATTTTTTTGTTATTATTTATCTATTCCTGAGAGTTTATCTTATTTTTTATTTGTTTATTTAAATGAAGTCGACCAGTTGCCTGCCCTTCCTTCCATTATCCGTCACCGAGACAAACTGAACAAAGTTCTGAGGTCGACCTTGTAAAGATAAGGATTCAGGTCTGTCTGCTGTTTACCTTTGCTCCTGAGCGCACTGCCCTTCTCTCCACATTTATGTGTTTGTTTGTTTGTCTATCTAATCTTTTGGGTTTTTATTTCTAATGAGGTCGACCAGTTGTCTATTTATTATTTTTTTTACTACGCATCAAGCTGTGCTGCTTGTCTTTGCTCCTGTGTGCTCGCGCACTCTCGCCTTTTCCACTTATTTTTATTTTTGATTTATTTTTGATTTATTTTGTCAATTTAAAAAAAAATACGCATCGTGCTGTGCTGTTTGTGTTTGCTTGAGTGCATTCGCGCGCTCTCGCTTTCTCCACTTTACAATTTTTTTGTTATTATTTATCTATTCCTGAGAGTTTATCTTATTTTTTATTTGTTTATTTAAATGAAGTCGACCAGTTGCCTGCCCTTCCTTCCATTATCCGTCACCGAGACAAACTGAACAAAGTTCTGAGGTCGACCTTGTAAAGATAAGGATTCAGGTCTGTCTGCTGTTTACCTTTGCTCCTGAGCGCATTGCCCTTCTCTCCACATTTATGTGTTTGTTTGTTTGTCTATCTAATCTTTTGGGTTTTTATTTCTAATGAGGTCGACCAGTTGTCTATTTATTATTTTTTTTACTACGCATCAAGCTGTGCTGCTTGTCTTTGCTCCTGTGTGCTCGCGCACTCTCGCCTTTTCCACTTATTTTTATTTTTGATTTATTTTTGATTTATTTTGTCAATTTAAAAAAAAATACGCATCGTGCTGTGCTGTTTGTGTTTGCTTGAGTGCATTCGCGCGCTCTCGCTTTCTCCACTTTACAATTTTTTTGTCATTATTTATCTATTCCTGAGAGTTTATCTTATTTTTTATTTGTTTATTTAAATGAAGTCGACCAGTTGCCTGCCCTTCCTTCCATTATCCGTCACGGAGACAAACTGAACAAAGTTCTGAGGTCGACCTTGTAAAGATAAGGATTCAGGTCTGTCTGCTGTTTACCTTTGCTCCTGCGTGCACTGCCCTTCTCTCCACATTTATGTGTTTGTTTGTTTGTCTATCTAATCTTTTGGGTTTTTATTTCTAATGAGGTCGACCAGTTGTCTATTTATTATTTTTTTTACTACGCATCAAGCTGCGCTGCTTGTCTTTGCTCCTGTGTGCTCGCGCACTCTCGCCTTTTACACTTATTTTTATTTTTGATTTATTTTTGATTTATTTTGTCAATTTTAAAAAAAAATACGCATCGTGCTGTGCTGTTTGTGTTTGCTTGAGTGCATTCGCGCGCTCTCGCTTTCTCCACTTTACAATTTTTTTGTGATTATTTATCTATACCTGTGAGTTTATCTTAATTTTTATTTGTTTATTTAAATGAAGTCGACCAGTTGCCTGCCCTTCCTTCCATTATCCGTCACCGAGACCAACTGAACAAAGTTCTGAGGTCGACCTTGTAAAGATAAGGATTCAGGTCTGTCTGCTGTTTACCTTTGCTCCTGCGCGCACTGCCCTTCTCTCCACATTTATGTGTTTATTTGTTTGTCTATCTATTCTTTTGGGTTTTTATTTCTAATGAGGTCGACCAGTTGTCTATTTATTATTTTTTTTTACTACGCATCAAGCTGCGCTGCTTGTCATTGCTCCTATGTGCTCGCGCACTCTCGCCTTTTCCACTTATTTTTATTTTTGATTTATATTTGATTTATTTTGTCAATTTTAAAAAATACGCATCGTGCTGTGCTGTTTGTGTTTGCTTGAGTGCATTCGCGCGCTCTCGCTTTCTCCACTTTACAATTTTTTTTCTTATTATTTATCTATTCCTGAGAGTTTATCTTATTTTTTATTTGTTTATATAAATGAAGTCGACCAGTTGCCTGCACTTCCTTCCATTATCCGTCACCGAGACAAACTGAACAAAGTTCTGAGGTCGACCTTGTAAAGATAAGGATTCAGGTCTGTCTGCTGTTTACCTTTGCTCCTGCGCGCACTTCCCTTCTCTCCACATTTATGTGTTTGTTTGTTTGTCTATGTAATCTTTTGGGTTTTTATTTCTAATGAGGTCGACCAGTTGTTTATTTTTTATTTTTTTTACTACGCATCAAGCTGCGCTGCTTGTCTTTGCTCCAGTGTGCTCGCGTACTCTCGCCTTTTCCACTTGTTTTTATTTTTGCTTTATTTTTGATTTATTTTGTCAATTTAAAAAAAAATACGCATCGTGCTGTGCTGTTTGTGTTTGCTTGAGTGCATTCGCGCGCTCTCGCTTTCTCCACTTTACAATTTTTTTGTTATTATTTATCTATTCCTGAGAGTTTATCTTATTTTTTATTTGTTTATTTAAATGAAGTCGACCAGTTGCCTGTCCTTCCTTCCATTATCCGTCACCGAGACAAACTGAACAAAGTTCTGAGGTCGACCTTGTAAAGATAAGGATTCAGGTCTGTCTGCTGTTTACCTTTGCTCCTGCGCGCACTGCCCTTCTCTCCACATTTATGTGTTTGTTTGTTTGTCTATCTAATCTTTTGGGTTTTTATTTCTAATGAGGTCGACCAGTTGTCTATTTATTATTTTTTTTACTACGCATCAAGCTCCGCTGCTTGTCTTTGCCCCTGTGTGCTCGCGCACTCTCGCCTTTTCCACTTATTTTTATTTTTGATTTATTTTTGATTTATTTTGTCAATTTAAAAAAAATACGCATCGTGCTGTGCTGTTTGTGTTTGCTTGAGTGCATTCGCGCGCTCTCGCTTTCTCCAGTTTACAATTTTTTTGTTATTATTTATCTATTCCTGAGAGTTTATCTTATTTTTTATTTGTTTATTTAAATGAAGTCGACCAGTTGCCTGCCCTTCCTTCCATTATCCGTCACCGAGACAAACTGAACAAAGTTCTGAGGTCGACCTTGTAAAGATAAGGATTCAGGTCTGTCTGCTGTTTACCTTTGCTCCTGAGCGCACTGCCCTTCTCTCCACATTTATGTGTTTGTTTGTTTGTCTATCTAATCTTTTGGGTTTTTATTTCTAATGAGGTCGACCAGTTGTCTATTTATTATTTTTTTTACTACGCATCAATCTGCGCTGCTTGTCTTTGCTCCTGTCTGTTCGCCCACTCTCGCCTTTTCCACTTATTTTTATTTTTGATTTATTTTTGATTTATTTTGTCAATTTAAAAAAAAATACGCATCGTGCTGTGCTGTTGGTGTTTGCTTGAGTGCATTCGCGCTCTCGCTTTCTCCACTTTTCAATTTTTTTGTTATTATTTATCTATTCATGAGAGTTTATCTTATTTTTTATTTGTTTATTTAAATGAAGTCGACCAGTTGCCTGCCCTTCCTTCCATTATCCGTCACCGAGACAAACTGAACAAAGTTCTGAGGTCGACCTTGTAAAGATAAGGATTCAGGTCTGTCTGCTGTTTACCTTTGCTCCTGAGCGCATTGCCCTTCTCTCCACATTTATGTGTTTGTTTGTTTGTCTATCTAATCTTTTGGGTTTTTATTTCTAATGAGGTCGACCAGTTGTCTATTTATTATTTTTTTTACTACACATCAAGCTGTGCTGCTTGTCTTTGCTCCTGTGTGCTCGCGCACTCTCGCCTTTTCCACTTATTTTTATTTTTGATTTATTTTTGATTTATTTTGTCAATTTAAAAAAAAATACGCATCGTGCTGTGCTGTTTGTGTTTGCTTGAGTGCATTCGCGCGCTCTCGCTTTCTCCACTTTACAATTTTTTTGTCATTATTTATCTATTCCTGAGAGTTTATCTTATTTTTTATTTGTTTATTTAAATGAAGTCGACCAGTTGCCTGCCCTTCCTTCCATTATCCGTCACGGAGACAAACTGAACAAAGTTCTGAGGTCGACCTTGTAAAGATAAGGATGCAGGTCTGTCTGCTGTTTACCTTTGCTCCTGCGTGCACTGCCCTTCTCTCCACATTTATGTGTTTGTTTGTTTGTCTATCTAATCTTTTGGGTTTTTATTTCTAATGAGGTCGACCAGTTGTCTATTTATTATTTTTTTTACTACGCATCAAGCTGCGCTGCTTGTCTTTGCTCCTGTGTGCTCGCGCACTCTCGCCTTTTACACTTATTTTTATTTTTGATTTATTTTTGATTTATTTTGTCAATTTTAAAAAAAAATACGCATCGTGCTGTGCTGTTTGTGTTTGCTTGAGTGCATTCGCGCGCTCTCGCTTTCTCCACTTTACAATTTTTTTGTGATTATTTATCTATACCTGTGAGTTTATCTTAATTTTTATTTGTTTATTTAAATGAAGTCGACCAGTTGCCTGCCCTTCCTTCCATTATCCGTCACCGAGACCAACTGAACAAAGTTCTGAGGTCGACCTTGTAAAGATAAGGATTCAGGTCTGTCTGCTGTTTACCTTTGCTCCTGCGCGCACTGCCCTTCTCTCCACATTTATGTGTTTATTTGTTTGTCTATCTATTCTTTTGGGTTTTTATTTCTAATGAGGTCGACCAGTTGTCTATTTATTATTTTTTTTACTACGCATCAAGCTGCGCTGCTTGTCTTTGCTCCTGTATGCTCGCGCACTCTCGCCTTTTCCACTTATTTTTATTTTTGATTTATTTTTGATTTATTTTGTCAATTTTAAAAAAAAATACGCATAGTGCTGTGCTGTTTGTGTTTGCTTGTGTGCATTCGCTCGCTCTCGCTTTCTCCACTTTACAATTTTTTTGTTATTATTTATCTATTCCTGAGAGTTTATCTTATTTTTTATTTGTTTATTTAAATGAAGTCGACCAGTTGCCTGCCCTTCCTTCCATTATCCATCACCGAGACAAACTGAACAAAGTTCTGAGGTCGACCTTGTAAAGATAAGGATTCAGGTCTGTCTGCTGTTTACCTTTGCTCCTGCCCGCACTGCCCTTCTCTCCACATTTATGTGTTTGTTTGTTTGTCTATCTAATCTTTTGGGTTTTTATTTCTAATGAGGTCGACCAGTTGTCTATTTATTATTTTTTTTTACTACGCATCAAGCTGCGCTGCTTGTCATTGCTCCTATGTGCTCGCGCACTCTCGCCTTTTCCACTTATTTTTATTTTTGATTTATATTTGATTTATTTTGTCAATTTTAAAAAATACGCATCGTGCTGTGCTGTTTGTGTTTGCTTGAGTGCATTCGCGCGCTCTCGCTTTCTCCACTTTACAATTTTTTTTCTTATTATTTATCTATTCCTGAGAGTTTATCTTATTTTTTATTTGTTTATATAAATGAAGTCGACCAGTTGCCTGCACTTCCTTCCATTATCCGTCACCGAGACAAACTGAACAAAGTTCTGAGGTCGACCTTGTAAAGATAAGGATTCAGGTCTGTCTGCTGTTTACCTTTGCTCCTGCGCGCACTTCCCTTCTCTCCACATTTATGTGTTTGTTTGTTTGTCTATGTAATCTTTTGGGTTTTTATTTCTAATGAGGTCGACCAGTTGTTTATTTTTTATTTTTTTTACTACGCATCAAGCTGCGCTGCTTGTCTTTGCTCCAGTGTGCTCGCGTACTCTCGCCTTTTCCACTTGTTTTTATTTTTGCTTTATTTTTGATTTATTTTGTCAATTTAAAAAAAAATACGCATCGTGCTGTGCTGTTTGTGTTTGCTTGAGTGCATTCGCGCGCTCTCGCTTTCTCCACTTTACAATTTTTTTGTTATTATTTATCTATTCCTGAGAGTTTATCTTATTTTTTATTTGTTTATTTAAATGAAGTCGACCAGTTGCCTGTCCTTCCTTCCATTATCCGTCACCGAGACAAACTGAACAAAGTTCTGAGGTCGACCTTGTAAAGATAAGGATTCAGGTCTGTCTGCTGTTTACCTTTGCTCCTGCGCGCACTGCCCTTCTCTCCACATTTATGTGTTTGTTTGTTTGTCTATCTAATCTTTTGGGTTTTTATTTCTAATGAGGTCGACCAGTTGTCTATTTATTATTTTTTTTACTACGCATCAAGCTCCGCTGCTTGTCTTTGCCCCTGTGTGCTCGCGCACTCTCGCCTTTTCCACTTATTTTTATTTTTGATTTATTTTTGATTTATTTTGTCAATTTAAAAAAAATACGCATCGTGCTGTGCTGTTTGTGTTTGCTTGAGTGCATTCGCGCGCTCTCGCTTTCTCCAGTTTACAATTTTTTTGTTATTATTTATCTATTCCTGAGAGTTTATCTTATTTTTTATTTGTTTATTTAAATGAAGTCGACCAGTTGCCTGCCCTTCCTTCCATTATCCGTCACCGAGACAAACTGAACAAAGTTCTGAGGTCGACCTTGTAAAGATAAGGATTCAGGTCTGTCTGCTGTTTACCTTTGCTCCTGAGCGCACTGCCCTTCTCTCCACATTTATGTGTTTGTTTGTTTGTCTATCTAATCTTTTGGGTTTTTATTTCTAATGAGGTCGACCAGTTGTCTATTTATTATTTTTTTTACTACGCATCAATCTGCGCTGCTTGTCTTTGCTCCTGTCTGTTCGCCCACTCTCGCCTTTTCCACTTATTTTTATTTTTGATTTATTTTTGATTTATTTTGTCAATTTAAAAAAAAATACGCATCGTGCTGTGCTGTTGGTGTTTGCTTGAGTGCATTCGCGCTCTCGCTTTCTCCACTTTTCAATTTTTTTGTTATTATTTATCTATTCATGAGAGTTTATCTTATTTTTTATTTGTTTATTTAAATGAAGTCGACCAGTTGCCTGCCCTTCCTTCCATTATCCGTCACCGAGACAAACTGAACAAAGTTCTGAGGTCGACCTTGTAAAGATAAGGATTCAGGTCTGTCTGCTGTTTACATTTGCTCCTGCGCGCACTGCCCTTCTCTCCATATTTATATGTTTGTTTGTTTGTCTATCTAATCTTTTGCCAGTCCTGGGCCTTGGACTTAGGGCCTGAGCACTGTCCCTGGCTTCTTCCCGCTCAAGGCTAGCACTCTGCCGCTTGAGCCACAGCACCGCTTCTGGCCGTTTTCTGTATATGTGGTGCTGGGGAATCGAACCTAGGGCCTCGTGTATCCGAGGCAGGCACTCTTGCCACTAGGCCATATCCCCAGCCCTATCTAATCTTTTGGGTTTTTATTTCTAATGAGGTCGACCAGTTGTCTATTTAATATTTTTTTTACTACGCATCAAGCTGCGCTGCTTGTCTTTGCTCCTGTGTGCTCGCGTACTCTCGCCTTTTCCACTTGTTTTTATTTTTGCTTTATTTTTGATTTATTTTGTCAATTTAAAAAAAAATACGCATCGTGCTGTGCTGTTTGTGTTTGCTTGAGTGCATTCGCGCGCTCTCGCTTTCTCCACTTTACAATTTTTTTTGTTATTATTTATCTATTCCTGAGAGTTTATCTTATTTTTTATTTGTTTATTTCAATGAAGTCGACCAGTTGCCTGCCCTTCCTTCCATTATCCGTCACCGAGACAAACTGAACAAAGTTCTGAGGTCGACCTTGTAAAGATAAGGATTCAGGTCTGTCTGCTGTTTACCTTTGCTCCTGCGCGCACTGCCCTTCTCTCCACATTTATGTGTTTGTTTGTTTGTCTATCTAATCTTTTGGGTTTTTATTTCTAATGAGGTCGACCAGTTGTCTATTTATTATTTTTTTTACTACGCATCAAGCTGCGCTGCTTGTCTTTGCCCCTGTGTGCTCGCGCACTCTCGCCTTTTCCACTTATTTTTATTTTTGATTTATTTTTGCTTTATTTTGTCAATTTTAAAAAAAAATACGTATCGTGCTTTGCTGTTTGTGTTTGCTTGAGTGCATTCGCGCGCTCTCGCTTTCTCCACTTTACAATTTTTTTGTTATTATTTATCTATTCCTGACAATTTACCTTATTTTTTATTTGTTTATTTAAATGAAGTCGACCAGTTGCCTGCCCTTCCTTCCATTATCCGTCACCGAGACAAACTGAACAAAGTTCTGAGGTCGACCTTGTACAGATAAGCATTCAGGTCTTTCTGCTGTTTACCTTTTCTCCTGCACGCACTGCCCTTCTCTCCACATTTATGTGTTTGTTTGTTTGTCTATCTAATCTTTTGGGATTTTATTTCTAATGAGGTCGACCAGTTGTCTATTTATTATTTTTTTTTACTACGCATCAAGCTGCGCTGGTTGTCATTGCTCCTGTGTGCTCGCGCACTCTCGCCTTTTCCACTTATGTTTATTTTTGATTTATTTTTGATTTATTTTTGATTTATTTTGTCAATTTAAAAAAAATACGCATCGTGCTGTGCTGTTTGTGTTTGCTTGAGTGCATTCGCGCGCTCTCGCTTTCTCCACTTTACAATTTTTTTTGGTATTATTTATCTATTCCTGAGAGTTTATCTTATTTTTTATTTGTTTATTTAAATGAAGTCGACCAGTTGCCTGCACTTCCTTCCATTATCCGTCACCGAGACAAAGTGAACAAAGTTCTGAGGTCGACCTTGTAAAGATAAGGATTCAGGTCTGTCTGCTGTTTACCTTTGCTCCTGCGCGCACTTCCCTTCTCTCCACATTTATGTGTTTGTTTGTTTGTCTATGTAATCTTTTGGGTTTTTATTTCTAATGAGGTCGACCAGTTGTCTATTTATTATTTTTTTTACTACGCATCATGCTGCGCTGCTTGTCTTTGCTCCTGTGTGCTCGCGCACTCTCGCCTTTTCCACTTATTTTTATTTTTGATTTATATTTGATTTATTTTGTCAATTTTAAAAAAAAAACGCATCGTGCTGTGCTGTTTGTGTTTGCTTGAGTGCATTCGCGCGCTCTCGCTTTCTCCACTTTACAATTTTTTTGTTATTATTTATCTATTCCTGAGAGTTTATCTTATTTTTTATTTGTTTATTTAACTGAAGTCGACCAGTTGCCTGCCCTTCCTTCCATTATCCGTCAGCGAGACAAACTGAACAAAGTTCTGAGGTCGACCTTGTAAAGATAAGGATTCAGGTCTGTGTGCTGTTTACCTTTGCTCCTGCGCTCACTGCCCTTCTCTCCACATTTATGTGTTTGTTTGTTTGTCTATCTAATCTTTTGGGTTTTTATTTCTAATGAGGTCGACCAGTTGTCTATTTATTATTTTTTTTACTACGCATCAAGCTGCGCTGCTTGTCTTTGCTCCTGTGTGCTCGCGCACTCTCGCCTTTTCCACTTGTTTTTATTTTTGCTTTATTTTTGATTTATTTTGTCAATTTAAAAAAAATACGCATCGTGCTGTGCTGTTTGTGTTTGCTTGAGTGCATTCGCGCGCTCTCGCTTTCTCCACTTTACAATTTTTTTGTTATTATTTATCTATTCCTGAGAGTTTATCTTATTTTTTATTTGTTTATTTAAATGAAGTCGACCAGTTGCCTGCCCTTCCTTCCATTATCCGTCACCGAGACAAACTGAACAAAGTTCTGAGGTCGACCTTGTAAAGATAAGGATTCAGGTCTGTCTGCTGTTTACCTTTGCACCTGCGCGCACTGCCCTTCTCTCCACATTTATGTGTTTGTTTGTTTGTCTATCTAATCTTTTGGGTTTTTATTTCTAATGAGGTCGACCAGTTGTCTATTTATTATTTTTTTTACTACGCATCAAGCTGCGCTGCTTGTCTTTGCTCCTGTGTGCTCGCGCACTCTCGCCTTTTCCACTTATTTTTATTTTTGATTTATTTTTGATTTATTTTGTCAATTTAAAAAAAAATACGCATCGTGCTGTGCTGTTTGTGTTTGCTTGAGTGCATTCGCGCGCTCTCGCTTTCTCCACTTTACAATTTTTTTGTTATTATTTATCTATTCCTGAGAGTTTATCTTATTTTTTATTTGTTTATTTAAATGAAGTCGACCAGTTGCCTGCCCTTCCTTCCATTATCCGTCACCGAGACAAACTGAACAAAGTTCTGAGGTCGACCTTGTAAAGATAAGGATTCAGGTCTGTCTGCTGTTTACCTTTGCTCCTGCGCTCACTGCCCTTCTCTCCACATTTATGCGTTTGTTTGCTTGTCTATCTAATCTTTTGGGTTTTTATTTCTAATGAGGTCGACCAGTTGTCTATTTATTATTTTTTTTACTACGCATCAAGCTGCGCTGCTTGTCTTTGCTCCTGTGTGCTCGCGCACTCTCGCCTTTTCCACTTATTTTTATTTTTGATTCATTTTTGATTTATTTTGTCAATTTTAAAAAAAATACGCATCGTGCTGTGCTGTTTGTGTTTGCTTGAATGCATTCGCGCGCTCTCGCTTTCTCCACTTTTCAATTTTTTTGTTATTATTTATCTATTCCTGAGAGTTTATCTTATTTTTTATTTGTTTATTTAAATGAAGTTGAGCAGTTTCCTGCCCTTCCTTCCATTATCCGTCACCGAGACAAACTGAACAAAGTTCTGAGGTCGACCTTGTAAAGATAAGGATTCAGGTCTGTCTGCTGTTTACATTTGCTCCTGCGCGCACTGCCCTTCTCTCCACATTTATATGTTTGTTTGTTTGTCTATCTAATCTTTTGGGTTTTTATTTCTAATGAGGTCGACCAGTTGTCTATTTAATATTTTTTTTACTTCGCATCAAGCTGCGCTGCTTGTCTTTGCTCCTGTGTGCTCGCGTACTCTCGCCTTTTCCACTTGTTTTTATTTTTGCTTTATTTTTGATTTATTTTGTCAATTTAAAAAAAAATACGCATCGTGCTGTGCTGTTTGTGTTTGCTTGAGTGCATTCGCGCGCTCTCGCTTTCTCCACTTTACAATTTTTTTGTTATTATTTATCTATTCCTGAGAGTTTATCTTATTTTTTATTTGTTTATTTAAATGAAGTCGACCAGTTGCCTGCCCTTCCTTCCATTATCCGTCACCGAGACAAACTGAACAAAGTTCTGAGGTCGACCTTGTAAAGATAAGGATTCAGGTCTGTCTGCTGTTTACCTTTGCTCCTGCGCGCACTGCCCTTCTCTCCACATTTATGTGTTTGTTTGTTTGTCTATCTAATCTTTTGGGTTTTTATTTCTAATGAGGTCGACCAGTTGTCTATTTATTATTTTTTTTACTACGCATCAAGCTGCGCTGCTTGTCTTTGCCCCTGTGTGCTCGCGCACTCTCGCCTTTTCCACTTATTTTTATTTTTGATTTATTTTTGATTTATTTTGTCAATTTAAAAAAAAATACGTATCGTGCTTTGCTGTTTGTGTTTGCTTGAGTGCATTCGCGCGCTCTCGATTTCTCCACTTTACAATTTTTTTGTTATTATTTATCTATTCCTGACAATTTATCTTATTTTTTATTTGTTTATTTAAATGAAGTCGACCAGTTGCCTGCCCTTCCTTCCATTATCCGTCACCGAG
This sequence comes from Perognathus longimembris pacificus, assembly GCF_023159225.1. NCBI lineage: Eukaryota > Metazoa > Chordata > Mammalia > Rodentia > Heteromyidae > Perognathus > Perognathus longimembris. The sequence continues at coordinate 15,608 of NW_025958796.1, read as the reverse complement.
ACAAACTGAACAATGTTCTGAGGTCGACCTTGTACAGATAAGCATTCAGGTCTTTCTGCTGTTTACCTTTGCTCCTGCACGCACTGCCCTTCTCTCCACCTTTATGTGTTTGTTTGTTTGTCTATCTAATCTTTTGGGATTTTATTTCTAATGAGGTCGACCAGTTGTCTATTTATTATTTTTTTTTACTACGCATCAAGCTGCGCTGCTTGTCATTGCTCCTGTGTGCTCGCGCACTCTCGCCTTTTCCACTTATTTTTATTTTTGATTTATTTTTGATTTTTTTTTATTTTTTGTCAATTTAAAAAAAATACGCATCGTGCTGTGCTGTTTGTGTTTGCTTGAGTGCATTCGCGCGCTCTCGCTTTCTCCACTTTACAATTTTTTTGTTATTATTTATCTATTCCTGAGAGTTTATCTTATTTTTTATTTGTTTATTTAACTGAAGTCGACCAGTTGCCTGCCCTTCCTTCCATTATCCGTCACCGAGACAAACTGAACAAAGTTCTGAGGTCGACCTTGTAAAGATAAGGATTCAGGTCTGTCTGCTGTTTACCTTTGCTCCTGCGCGCACTTCCCTTCTCTCCACATTTATGTGTTTGTTTGTTTGTCTATGTAATCTTTTGGGTTTTTATTTCTAATGAGGTCGACCAGTTGTCTATTTATTATTTTTTTTACTACGCATCAAGCTGCGCTGCTTGTCTTTGCTCCTGTGTGCTCGCGCACTCTCGCCTTTTCCACTTGTTTTTATTTTTGCTTTATTTTGTCAATTTTAAAAAAAAATACGCATCGTGCTGTGCTGTTTGTGTTTGCTTGAGTGCATTCGCGCGCTCTCGCTTTCTCCACTTTACAATATTTTTGTTATTATTTATCTATTTTTGAGAGTTTATCTTATTTGTTATTTGTTTATTTAAATGAAGTCGACCAGTTGCCTGCCCTTCCTTCCATTATCCGTCACCGAGACAAACTGAACAAAGTTCTGAGGTCGACCTTGTAAAGATAAGGATTCAGGTCTGTCTGCTGTTTACCTTTGCTCCTGCGCGCACTGCCCTTCTCTCCACATTTATGTGTTTGTTTGTTTGTCTATCTACTCTTTTGGGTTTTTATTTCTAATGAGGTCGACCAGTTGTCTATTTATTATTTTTTTTACTACGCATCAAGCTGCGCTGCTTGTATTTGCTCCTGTGTGCTCGCGCACTCTCGCCTTTTCCACTTATTTTTATTTTTGATTTATTTTTGATTTATTTTGTCAATTTTAAATAAATACGCATCGTGCTGTGCTATTTGTGTTTGCTTGAGTGCATTCGCGCGCTCTCGCTTTCTCCACTTTACAATTTTTTTGTTATTATTTATCTATTCCTGAGAGTTTATCTTATTTTTTATTTGTTTATTTAAATGAAGTCGACCAGTTGCCTGCCCTTCCTTCCATTATCCGTCACCGAGACAAACTGAACAAAGTTCTGAGGTCGACCTTGTAAAGATAAGGATTCAGGTCTGTCTGCTGTTTACCTTTGCTCCTGCGCGCACTTCCCTTCTCTCCACATTTATGTGTTTGTTTGTTTGTCTATGTAATCTTTTGGGTTTTTATTTCTAATGAGGTCGACCAGTTGTCTATTTATTATTTTTTTTACTACGCATCAAGCTGCGCTGCTTGTCTTTGCTAGTGTGTGCTCGCGCACTCTCGCCTTTTCCACTTATTTTTATTTTTGATTCATTTTTGCTTTATTTTGTCAATTTAAAAAAAAGATACGCATCGTGCTGTGCTGTTTGTGTTTGCTTGAGTGCATTCGCGCGCTCTCGCTTTCTCCACTTTACAATTTTTTTGTTATTATTTATCTATTCCTGAGAGTTTATCTTATTTTTTATTTGTTTATTTAAATGAAGTCGACCAGTTGCCTGCCCTTCCTTCCATTATCCGTCACCGAGACAAACTGAACAAAGTTCTGAGGTCGACCTTGTAAAGATAATGATTCAGGTCTGTCTGCTGTTTACCTTTGCTCCTGCGCGCACTGCCCTTCTCTCCACATTTATGTGTTTGTTTGTTTGTCTATCTAATCTTTTGGGTTTTTATTTCTAATGAGGTCGACCAGTTGTCTATTTATTATTTTTTTTACTACGCATCAAGCTCCGCTGCTTGTCTTTGCCCCTGTGTGCTCGCGCACTCTCGCCTTTTCCACTTATTTTTATTTTGTTTTATTTTTGATTTATTTTGTCAATTTAAAAAAAATACGCATCGTGCTGTGCTGTTTGTTTTTGCTTGAGTGCATTCGCGCGCTCTCGCTTTCTCCAGTTTACAATTTTTTTGTTATTATTTATCCATTCCTGAGTGTTTATCTTATTTTTATTTGTTTATTTAAATGAAGTCGACCAGTTGCCTGTCCTTCCTTCCATTATCCGTCACCGAGACAAACTGAACAAAGTTCTGAGGTCGACCTTGTAAAGATAAGGATTCAGGTCTGTCTGCTGTTTACCTTTGCTCCTGCCCGCACTGCCCTTCTCTCCACATTTATGTGTTTGTTTGTTTGTCTATCAAATCTTTTGGGTTTTTATTTCTAATGAGGTCGACCAGTTGTCTATTTATTATTTTTTTTACTACGCATCAATATGCGCTGCTTGTCTTTGCTCCTGTCTGTTCGCGCACTCTCGCCTTTTCCACTTATATTTATTTTTGATTTATTTTGATTTATTTTGTCAATTTAAAAAAAATACGCATCGTGCGGTGCTGTTTGTGTTTGCTTGAGTGCATTCGCGTGCTCTCGCTTTCTCCACTTTTCAATTTTTTTGTTATTATTTATCTATTCCTGAGAGTTTATCTTATTTTTTATTTGTTTATTTAAATGAAGTCGACCAGTTGCCTGCCCTTACTTCCATTATCCGTCACCGAGACAAACTGAACAAAGTTCTGAGGTCGACCTTGTAAAGATAAGGATTCAGGTCTGTCTGCTGTTTACATTTGCTCCTGCGCGCACTGCCCTTCTCTCCACATTTATATGTTTGTTTGTTTGTCTATCTAATCTTTTGGGTTTTTATTTCTAATGAGGTCGACCAGTTGTCTATTTATTATTTTTTTTACTACGCATCAAGCTGCGCTGCTTGTCTTTGCTCCTGTGTGCTCGCGCACTCTCGCCTTTTCCACTTGTTTTTATTTTTGCTTTATTTTGTCAATTTTAAAAAAAAATACGCATCGTGCTGTGCTGTTTGTGTTTGCTTGAGTGCATTCGCGCGCTCTCGCTTTCTCTACTTTACAATTTTTTGTTATTATTTATCTATTCCTGAGAGTTTATCTTATTTGTTATTTGTTTATTTAAATGAAGTCGACCAGTTGCCTGCCCTTCCTTCCATTATCCGTCACCGAGACAAACTGAACAAAGTTCTGAGGTCGACCTTGTAAAGATAAGGATTCAGGTCTGTCTGCTGTTTACCTTTGCTCCTGCGCGCACTGCCCTTCTCTCCACATTTATGTGTTTGTTTGTTTGTCTATCTAATCTTTTGGGTTTTTATTTCTAATGAGGTCGACCAGTTGTCTATTTATTATTTTTTTTACTACGCATCAAGCTCCGCTGCTTGTCTTTGCTCCTGTGTGCTCGCGCACTCTCGCCTTTTCCACTTATTTTTATTTTTGATTTATTTTTGATTTATTTTGTCAATTTAAAAAAAAAATACGCATCGTGTTGTGCTGTTTGTGTTTGCTTGAGTGCATTCGCGCGCTCTCGCTTTCTCCACTTCACAATTTTTTTGTTATTATTTATCTATTCCTGAGAGTTTATCTTATTTTTTATTTGTTTATTTAAATGAAGTCGACCAGTTGCCTGCCCTTCCTTCCATTATCCGTCACCGAGACAAACTGAACAAAGTTCTGAGGTCGACCTTGTAAAGATAAGGATTCAGGTCTGTCTGCTGTTTACCTTTGTTCCTGCGCGCACTGCCCTTCTCTCCACATTTATGTGTTTGTTTGTTTGTCTATCTAATCTTTTGGGTTTTTATTTCTAATGAGGTCGACCAGTTGTCTATTTATTATTTTTTTTACTACGCATCAAGCTGCGCTGCTTGTCTTTGCTCCTGTGTGATCGCGCACTCTCGCCTTATCCACTTATTTTTATTTTTGATTCATTTTTGATTTATTTTGTCAATTTTAAAAAAAATACGCATCGTGCTGTGCTGTTTGTGTTTGCTTGAATGCATTCGCGCGCTCTCGCTTTCTCCACTTTACAATTTTTTTGTTATTATTTATCTATTCCTGAGAGTTTATCTTATTTTTTATTTGTTTATTTAAATGAAGTCGACCAGTTGCCTGCCCTTCCTTCCATTATCCGTCACCGAGACAAACTGAACAAAGTTCTGAGGTCGACCTTGTAAAGATAATGATTCAGGTCTGTCTGCTGTTTACCTTTGCTCCTGCGCGCACTGCCCTTCTCTCCACATTTATGTGTTTGTTTGTTTGTCTATCTAATCTTTTGGGTTTTTATTTCTAATGAGGTCGACCAGTTGTCTATTTATTATTTTTTTTACTACGCATCAAGCTCCGCTGCTTGTCTTTGCCCCTGTGTGCTCGCGCACTCTCGCCTTTTCCACTTATTTTTATTTTTGATTTATTTTTGATTTATTTTGTCAATTTAAAAAAAATACGCATCGTGCTGTGCTGTTTGTTTTTGATTGAGTGCATTCGCGCGCTCTCGCTTTCTCCAGTTTACAATTTTTTTGTTATTATTTATCCATTCCTGAGTGTTTATCTTATTTTTTATTTGTTTATTTAAATGAAGTCGACCAGTTGCCTGTCCTTCCTTCCATTATCCGTCACCGAGACAAACTGAACAAAGTTCTGAGGTCGACCTTGTAAAGATAAGGATTCAGGTCTGTCTGCTGTTTACCTTTGCTCCTGCCCGCACTGCCCTTCTCTCCACATTTATGTGTTTGTTTGTTTGTCTATCAAATCTTTTGGGTTTTTATTTCTAATGAGGTCGACCAGTTGTCTATTTATTATTTTTTTTACTACGCATCAATATGCGCTGCTTGTCTTTGCTCCTGTCTGTTCGCGCACTCTCGCCTTTTCCACTTATTTTTATTTTTGATTTATTTTTGATTTATTTTGTCAATTTAAAAAAAAATACGCATCGTGCTGTGCTGTTTGTGTTTGCTTGAGTGCATTCGCGTGCTCTCGCTTTCTCCACTTTTCAATTTTTTTGTTATTATTTATCTATTCCTGAGAGTTTATCTTATTTTTTATTTGTTTATTTAAATGAAGTCGACCAGTTGCCTGACCTTACTTCCATTATCCGTCACCGAGACAAACTGAACAAAGTTCTGAGGTCGACCTTGTAAAGATAAGGATTCAGGTCTGTCTGCTGTTTACATTTGCTCCTGCGCGCACTGCCCTTCTCTCCACATTTATATGTTTGTTTGTTTGTCTATCTAATCTTTTGGGTTTTTATTTCTAATGAGGTCGACCAGTTGTCTATTTATTATTTTTTTTACTACGCATCAAGCTGCGCTGCTTGTCTTTGCTCCTGTGTGCTCGCGCACTCTCGCCTTTTCCACTTGTTTTTATTTTTGCTTTATTTTGTCAATTTTAAAAAAAAATACGCATCGTGCTGTGCTGTTTGTGTTTGCTTGAGTGCATTCGCGCGCTCTCGCTTTCTCCACTTTACAATTTTTTGTTATTATTTATCTATTCCTGAGAGTTTATCTTATTTGTTATTTGTTTATTTAAATGAAGTCGACCAGTTGCCTGCCCTTCCTTCCATTATCCGTCACCGAGACAAACTGAACAAAGTTCTGAGGTCGACCTTGTAAAGATAAGGATTCAGGTCTGTCTGCTGTTTACCTTTGCTCCTGCGCGCACTGCCCTTCTCTCCACATTTATGTGTTTGTTTGTTTGTCTATCTAATCTTTTGGGTTTTTATTTCTAATGAGGTCGACCAGTTGTCTATTTATTATTTTTTTTACTACGCATCAAGCTGCGCTGCTTGTCTTTGCTCCTGTGTGCTCGCGCACTCTCGCCTTTTCCACTTGTTTTTATTTTTGCTTTATTTTGTCAATTTTAAAAAAAAAATACGCATCGTGCTGTGCTGTTTGTGTTTGCTTGAGTGCATTCGCGCGCTCTCGCTTTCTCCACTTTACAATTTTTTTGTTATTATTTATCTATTCCTGAGAGTTTATCTTATTTTTTATTTGTTTATTTAAATGAAGTCGACCAGTTGCCTGCCCTTCCTTCCATTATCCGTCACCGAGACAAAGTGAACAAAGTTCTGAGGTCGACCTTGTAAAGATAAGGATTCAGGTCTGTCTGCTGTTTACCTTTGCTCCTGCGCGCACTGCCCTTCTCTCCACATTTATGTGTTTGTTTGTTTGTCTATCTAATCTTTTGGGTTTTTATTTCTAATGAGGTCGACCAGTTGTCTATTTATTATTTTTTTTACTACGCATCAAGCTGCGCTGCTTGTCTTTGCTAGTGTGTGCTCGCGCACTCTCGCCTTTTCCACTTATTTTTATTTTTGATTCATTTTTGCTTTATTTTGTCAATTTAAAAAAAAGATACGCATCGTGCTGTGCTGTTTGTGTTTGCTTGAATGCATTCGCGCGCTCTCGCTTTCTCCACTTTACAATTTTTTTGTTATTATTTATCTATTCCTGAGAGTTTATCTTATTTGTTATTTGTTTATTTAAATGAAGTCGACCAGTTGCCTGCCCTTCCTTCCATTATCCGTCACCGAGACAAACTGAACAAAGTTCTGAGGTCGACCTTGTAAAGATAAGGATTCAGGTCTGTCTGCTGTTTACCTTTGCTCCTGCGCGCACTGCCCTTCTCTCCACATTTATGTGTTTGTTTGTTTGTCTATCTAATCTTTTGGGTTTTTATTTCTAATGAGGTCGACCAGTTGTCTATTTATTATTTTTTTTACTACGCATCAAGCTGCGCTGCTTGTATTTGCTCCTGTGTGCTCGCGCACTCTCGCCTTTTCCGCTTATTTTTATTTTTGATTTATTTTTGATTTATTTTGTCAATTGAAAAAAAATACGCATCGTGCTGTGCTGTTTGTTTTTGCTTGAGTGCATTCGCGCGCTCTCGCTTTCTCCACTTTACAATTTTTTTGTTATTATTTATCCATTCCTGAGTGTTTATCTTATTTTTTATTTGTTTATTTAAATGAAGTCGACCAGTTGCCTGTCCTTCCTTCCATTATCCGTCACCGAGACAAACTGAACAAAGTTCTGAGGTCGACCTTGTAAAGATAAGGATTCAGGTCTGTCTGCTGTTTTACCTTTGCTCCTGCCCGCACTGCCCTTCTCTCCACATTTATGTGTTTGTTTGTTTGTCTATCAAATCTTTTGGGTTTTTATTTCTAATGAGGTCGACCAGTTGTCTATTTATTATTTTTTTTACTACGCATCAATATGCGCTGCTTGTCTTTGCTCCTGTCTGTTCGCGCACTCTCGCCTTTTCCACTTATTTTTATTTTTGATTTATTTTTGATTTATTTTGTCAATTTAAAAAAAAATACGCATCGTGCTGTGCTGTTTGTGTTTGCTTGAGTGCATTCGCGTGCTCTCGCTTTCTCCACTTTTCAATTTTTTTGTTATTATTTATCTATTCCTGAGAGTTTATCTTATTTTTATTTGTTTATTTAAATGAAGTCGACCAGTTGCCTGCCCTTACTTCCATTATCCGTCACCGAGACAAACTGAACAAAGTTCTGAGGTCGACCTTGTAAAGATAAGGATTCAGGTCTGTCTGCTGTTTACATTTGCTCCTGCGCGCACTGCCCTTCTCTCCACATTTATATGTTTGTTTGTTTGTCTATCTAATCTTTTGGGTTTTTATTTCTAATGAGGTCGACCAGTTGTCTATTTATTATTTTTTTTACTACGCATCAAGCTGCGCTGCTTGTCTTTGCTCCTGTGTGCTCGCGCACTCTCGCCTTTTCCACTTGTTTTTATTTTTGCTTTATTTTGTCAATTTAAAAAAAAAATACGCATCGTGCTGTGCTGTTTGTGTTTGCTTGAGTGCATTCGCGCGCTCTCGCTTTCTCCACTTTACAATTTTTTGTTATTATTTATCTATTCCTGAGAGTTTATCTTATTTGTTATTTGTTTATTTAAATGAAGTCGACCAGTTGCCTGCCCTTCCTTCCATTATCCGTCACCGAGACAAACTGAACAAAGTTCTGAGGTCGACCTTGTAAAGATAAGGATTCAGGTCTGTCTGCTGTTTACCTTTGCTCCTGCGCGCACTGCCCTTCTCTCCACATTTATGTGTTTGTTTGTTTGTCTATCTAATCTTTTGGGTTTTTATTTCTAATGAGGTCGACCAGTTGTCTATTTATTATTTTTTTTACTACGCATCAAGCTGCGCTGCTTGTATTTGCTCCTGTGTGCTCGCGCACTCTCGCCTTTTCCGCTTATTTTTATTTTTGATTTATTTTTGATTTATTTTGTCAATTGAAAAAAAATACGCATCGTGCTGTGCTGTTTGTGTTTGCTTGAGTGCATTCGCGCGCTCTCGCTTTCTCCACTTTACAATTTTTTTGTTATTATTTATCTATTCCTGAGAGTTTATCTTATTTTTATTTGTTTATTTAAATGAAGTCGACCAGTTGCCTGCCCTTCCCTTCCATTATCCGTCACCGAGACAAACTGAACAAAGTTCTGAGGTCGACCTTGTAAAGATAAGGATTCAGGGTCTGTCTGCTGTTTACCTTTGCTCCTGCGCGCACTGCCCTTCTCTCCACATTTATGTGTTTGTTTGTTTGTCTATCTAATCTTTTGGGTTTTTATTTCTAATGAGGTCGACCAGTTGTCTATTTATTATTTTTTTTACTACGCATCAAGCTGCGCTGCTTGTCTTTGCTAGTGTGTGCTCGCGCACTCTCGCCTTTTCCACTTATTTTTATTTTTGATTCATTTTTGCTTTATTTTGTCAATTTAAAAAAAAGATACGCATCGTGCTGTGCTGTTTGTGTTTGCTTGAATGCATTCGCGCGCTCTCGCTTTCTCCACTTTACAATTTTTTTGTTATTATTTATCTATTCCTGAGAGTTTATCTTATTTGTTATTTGTTTATTTAAATGAAGTCGACCAGTTGCCTGCCCTTCCTTCCATTATCCGTCACCGAGACAAACTGAACAAAGTTCTGAGGTCGACCTTGTAAAGATAAGGATTCAGGTCTGTCTGCTGTTTACCTTTGCTCCTGCGCGCACTGCCCTTCTCTCCACATTTATGTGTTTGTTTGTTTGTCTATCTAATCTTTTGGGTTTTTATTTCTAATGAGGGTCGACCAGTTGTCTATTTATTATTTTTTTTACTACGCATCAAGCTGCGCTGCTTGTATTTGCTCCTGTGTGCTCGCGCACTCTCGCCTTTTCCGCTTATTTTTATTTTTGATTTATTTTTGATTTATTTTGTCAATTGAAAAAAAAATACGCATCGTGCTGTGCTGTTTGTGTTTGCTTGAGTGCATTCGCGCGCTCTCGCTTTCTCCACTTTACAATTTTTTTGTTATTATTTATCTATTCCTGAGAGTTTATCTTATTTTTTATTTGTTTATTTAAATGAAGTCGACCAGTTGCCTGCCCTTCCTTCCATTATCCGTCACCGAGACAAACTGAACAAAGTTCTGAGGTCGACCTTGTAAAGATAAGGATTCAGGTCTGTCTGCTGTTTACCTTTGCTCCTGCGCGCACTGCCCTTCTCTCCACATTTATGTGTTTGTTTGTTTGTCTATCTAATCTTTTGGGTTTTTATTTCTAATGAGGTCGACCAGTTGTCTATTTATTATTTTTTTTACTACGCATCAAGCTGCGCTGCTTGTATTTGCTCCTGTGTGCTCGCGCACTCTCGCCTTTTCCACTTATTTTTATTTTTGATTTATTTTTGATTTATTTTGTCAATTTTAAAAAAATACGCATCGTGCTGTGCTGTTTGTGTTTGCTTGTGTGCATTCGCGCGCTCTCGCTTTCTCCACTTTACAATTTTTTTGTTATTATTTATCTATTCCTGAGAGTTTATCTTATTTTTTATTTGTTTATTTAAATTAAGTCGAACAGTTGCCTGCCCTTCCTTCCATTATCCGTCACCGAGACAAACTGAACAAAGTTCTGAGGTCGACCTTGTAAAGATAAGGATTCAGGTCTGTCTGCTGTTTACCTTTGCTCCTGCGCGCACTGCCCTTCTCTCCACATTTATGTGTTTGTTTGTTTGTCTATCTAATCTTTTGGGTTTTTATTTCTAATGAGGTCGACCAGTTGTCTATTTATTATTTTTTTTTACTACGCATCAAGCTCCGCTGCTTGTCTTTGCCCCTGTGTGCTCGCGCACTCTCGCCTTTTCCACTTATTTTTATTTTTGATTTATTTTTTATTTATTTTGTCAATTTAAAAAAAATACGCATCGTGCTGTGCTGTTTGTTTTTGCTTGAGTGCATTCGCGCGCTCTCGCTTTCTCCACTTTACAATTTTTTTGTTATTATTTATCCATTCCTGAGTGTTTATCTTATTTTTTATTTGTTTATTTAAATGAAGTCGACCAGTTGCCTGTCCTTCCTTCCATTATCCGTCACCGAGACAAACTGAACAAAGTTCTGAGGTCGACCTTGTAAAGATAAGGATTCAGGTCTGTCTGCTGTTTACCTTTGCTCCTGCCCGCACTGCCCTTCTCTCCACATTTATGTGTTTGTTTGTTTGTCTATCAAATCTTTTGGGTTTTTATTTCTAATGAGGTCGACCAGTTGTCTATTTATTATTTTTTTTACTACGCATCAATATGCGCTGCTTGTCTTTGCTCCTGTCTGTTCGCGCACTCTCGCCTTTTCCACTTATTTTTATTTTTGATTTATTTTTGATTTATTTTGTCAATTTAAAAAAAAATACGCATCGTGCTGTGCTGTTTGTGTTTGCTTGAGTGCATTCGCGTGCTCTCGCTTTCTCCACTTTTCAATTTTTTTTGTTATTATTTATCTATTCCTGAGAGTTTATCTTATTTTTATTTGTTTATTTAAATGAAGTCGACCAGTTGCCTGCCCTTACTTCCATTATCCGTCACCGAGACAAACTGAACAAAGTTCTGAGGTCGACCTTGTAAAGATAAGGATTCAGGTCTGTCTGCTGTTTACATTTGCTCCTGCGCGCACTGCCCTTCTCTCCACATTTATATGTTTGTTTGTTTGTCTATCTAATCTTTTGGGTTTTTATTTCTAATGAGGTCGACCAGTTGTCTATTTATTATTTTTTTTACTACGCATCAAGCTGCGCTGCTTGTCTTTGCTCCTGTGTGCTCGCGCACTCTCGCCTTTTCCACTTGTTTTTATTTTTGCTTTATTTTGTCAATTTAAAAAAAAATACGCATCGTGCTGTGCTGTTTGTGTTTGCTTGAGTGCATTCGCGCGCTCTCGCTTTCTCCACTTTACAATTTTTTTGTTATTATTTATCTATTCCTGAGAGTTTATCTTATTTGTTATTTGTTTATTTAAATGAAGTCGACCAGTTGCCTGCCCTTCCTTCCATTATCCGTCACCGAGACAAACTGAACAAAGTTCTGAGGTCGACCTTGTAAAGATAATGATTCAGGTCTGTCTGCTGTTTACCTTTGCTCCTGCGCGCACTGCCCTTCTCTCCACATTTATGTGTTTGTTTGTTTGTCTATCTAATCTTTTGGGTTTTTATTTCTAATGAGGTCGACCAGTTGTCTATTTATTATTTTTTTTACTACGCATCAAGCTGCGCTGCTTGTCTTTGCTCCTGTGTGCTCGCGCACTCTCGCCTTTTCCACTTGTTTTTATTTTTGCTTTATTTTGTCAATTTTAAAAAAAAATACGCATCGTGCTGTGCTGTTTGTGTTTGCTTGAGTGCATTCGCGCGCTCTCGCTTTCTCCACTTTACAATTTTTTTGTTATTATTTATCTATTCCTGAGAGTTTATCTTATTTTTTATTTGTTTATTTAAATGAAGTCGACCAGTTGCCTGCCCTTCCTTCCATTATCCGTCACCGAGACAAAGTGAACAAAGTTCTGAGGTCGACCTTGTAAAGATAAGGATTCAGGTCTGTCTGCTGTTTACCTTTGCTCCTGCGCGCACTGCCCTTCTCTCCACATTTATGTGTTTGTTTGTTTGTCTATCTAATCTTTTGGGTTTTTATTTCTAATGAGGTCGACCAGTTGTCTATTTATTATTTTTTTTTACTACGCATCAAGCTGCGCTGCTTGTCTTTGCTAGTGTGTGCTCGCGCACTCTCGCCTTTTCCACTTATTTTTATTTTTGATTCATTTTTGCTTTATTTTGTCAATTTAAAAAAAAGATACGCATCGTGCTGTGCTGTTTGTGTTTGCTTGAATGCATTCGCGCGCTCTCGCTTTCTCCACTTTACAATTTTTTTGTTATTATTTATCTATTCCTGAGAGTTTATCTTATTTCTTATTTGTTTATTTAAATGAAGTCGACCAGTTGCCTGCCCTTCCTTCCATTATCCGTCACCGAGACAAACTGAACAAAGTTCTGAGGTCGACCTTGTAAAGATAAGGATTCAGGTCTGTCTGCTGTTTACCTTTGCTCCTGCGCGCACTGCCCTTCTCTCCACATTTATGTGTTTGTTTCTTTGTCTATCTAATCTTTTGGGTTTTTATTTCTAATGAGGTCGACCAGTTGTCTATTTATTATTTTTTTACTACGCATCAAGCTGCGCTGCTTGTCTTTGCTCCTGTGTGCTCGCGCACTCTCGCCTTTTCCACTTATTTTTATTTTTGATTTATTTTTGATTTATTTTGTCAATTTTAAAAAAAATACGCATCGTGCTGTGCTGTTTGTGTTTGCTTGAGTGCATTCGCGCGCTCTCGCTTTCTCCACTTTACAATTTTTTTGTTATTATTTATCTATTCCTTAGAGTTTATCTTATTTTTTATTTGTTTATTTAAATGAAGTCGACCAGTTGCCTGCCCTTCCTTCCATTATCCGTCACCGAGACAAACTGAACAAAGTTCTGAGGTCGACCTTGTAAAGATAAGGATTCAGGTCTGTCTGCTGTTTACCTTTGCTCCTGCGCGCACTGCCCTTCTCTCCACATTTATGTGTTTGTTTGTTTGTCTATCTAATCTTTTGGGTTTTTATTTCTAATGAGGTCGACCAGTTGTCTATTTATTATTTTTTTTACTACGCATCAAGCTGCGCTGCTTGTATTTGCTCCTGTGTGCTCGCGCACTCTCGCCTTTTCCACTTATTTTTATTTTTGATTTAATTTGATTTATTTTGTCAATTTTAAAAAAATACGCATCGTGCTGTGCTGTTTGTGTTTGCTTGTGTGCATTCGCGCGCTCTCGCTTTCTCCACTTTACAATTTTTTTGTTATTATTTATCTATTCCTGAGAGTTTATCTTATTTTTTATTTGTTTATTTAAATTAAGTCGAACAGTTGCCTGCCCTTCCTTCCATTATCCGTCACCGAGACAAACTGAACAAAGTTCTGAGGTCGACCATGTAAAGATAAGGATTCAGGTCTGTCTGCTGTTTACCTTTGCTCCTGCGCGCACTGCCCTTCTCTCCACATTTATGTGTTTGTTTGTTTGTCTATCTAATCTTTTGGGTTTTTATTTCTAATGAGGTCGACCAGTTGTCTATTTATTATTTTTTTTACTACGCATCAAGCTGCGCTGCTTGTCTTTGCTCCTGTGTGCTCGCGCACTCTCGCCTTTTCCACTTATTTTTATTTTTGATTTATTTTTGATTTATTTTGTCAATTTAAAAAAAAAAATACGCATCGTGTTGTGCTGTTTCTGTTTGCTTGAGTGCATTCGCGCGCTCTCGCTTTCTCCACTTTACAATTTTTTTGTTATTATTTATCTATTCCTGAGAGTTTATCTTATTTTTTATTTGTTTATTTAAATGAAGTGGACCAGTTGCCTGCCCTTCCTTCCATTATCCGTCACCGAGACAAACTGAACAAAGTTCTGAGGTCGACCTTGTAAAGATAAGGATTCAGGTCTGTCTGCTGTTTACCTTTGTTCCTGCGCGCACTGCCCTTCTCTCCACATTTATGTGTTTGTTTGTTTGTCTATCTAATCTTTTGGGTTTTTATTTCTAATGAGGTCGACCAGTTGTCTATTTATTATTTTTTTTACTACGCATCAAGCTGCGCTGCTTGTCTTTGCTCCTGTGTGATCGCGCACTCTCGCCTTATCCACTTATTTTTATTTTTGATTCATTTTTGATTTATTTTGTCAATTTTAAAAAAAATACGCATCGTGCTGTGCTGTTTGTGTTTGCTTGAATGCATTCGCGCGCTCTCGCTTTCTCCACTTTACAATTTTTTTGTTATTATTTATCTATTCCTGAGAGTTTATCTTATTTTTTATTTGTTTATTTAAATGAAGTCGACCAGTTGCCTGCCCTTCCTTCCATTATCCGTCACCGAGACAAACTGAACAAAGTTCTGAGGTCGACCTTGTAAAGATAATGATTCAGGTCTGTCTGCTGTTTACCTTTGCTCCTGCGCGCACTGCCCTTCTCTCCACATTTATGTGTTTGTTTGTTTGTCTATCTAATCTTTTGGGTTTTTATTTCTAATGAGGTCGACCAGTTGTCTATTTATTATTTTTTTTACTACGCATCAAGCTCCGCTGCTTGTCTTTGCCCCTGTGTGCTCGCGCACTCTCGCCTTTTCCACTTATTTTTATTTTTGATTTATTTTTGATTTATTTTGTCAATTTAAAAAAAATACGCATCGTGCTGTGCTGTTTGTTTTTGCTTGAGTGCATTCGCGCGCTCTCGCTTTCTCCAGTTTACAATTTTTTTGTTATTATTTATCTATTCCTGAGTGTTTATCTTATTTTTTATTTGTTTATTTAAATGAAGTCGACCAGTTGCCTGTCCTTCCTTCCATTATCCGTCACCGAGACAAACTGAACAAAGTTCTGAGGTCGACCTTGTAAAGATAAGGATTCAGGTCTGTCTGCTGTTTACCTTTGCTCCTGCCCGCACTGCCCTTCTCTCCACATTTATGTGTTTATTTGTTCGTCTATCTAATCTTTTGGGTTTTTATTTCTAATGAGGTCGACCAGTTGTCTATTTAATATTTTTTTTACTACGCATCAAGCTGCGCTGCTTGTCTTTGCTCCTGTGTGCTCGCGCACTCTCGCCTTTTCCACTTATTTTTGATTTATTTTTGATTTATTTTGTCAATTTTAAAAAAAAATACGCATCGTGCTGTGCTGTTTGTGTTTGCTTGAGTGCATTCGCGCGCTCTCGCTTTCTCCACTTTTCAATTTTTTGTTATTATTTATCTATTCCTGAGAGTTTATCTTATTTTTTATTTGTTTATTTAAATGAAGTCGACCAGTTGCCTGCCCTTCCTTCCATTATCTGTCACCGAGACAAACTGAACAAAGTTCTGAGGTCGACCTTGTAAAGATAAGGATTCAGGTCTGTCTGCTGTTTACATTTGCTCCTGCGCGCACTGCCCTTCTCTCCACATTTATATGTTTGTTCGTTTGTCTATCTAATCTTTTGGGTTTTTATTTCTAATGAGGTCGACCAGTTGTCTATTTATTATTTTTTTTACTACGCATCAAGCTGCGCTGCTTGTCTTTGCTCCTGTGTGCTCGCGCACTCTCGCCTTTTCCACTTGTTTTT
>NW_025958795.1:0-36280 GCF_023159225.1 Perognathus longimembris pacificus | reverse complement strand
GCTTTCTCCACTCTACAATTTTTTTGTTATGATTTATCTATTCCTGAGAGTTTATCTTATTTTTTATTTGTTTATTTTAAATGAAGTCGACCAGTTGCCTGCCCTTCCTTCCATTATCCGTCACCGAGACAAACTGAACAAAGTTCTGAGGTCGACCTTGTAATGATAGCATTCAGGTCTGTCTGCTGTTTACCTTTTGCTCCTGCGCGCACTGCCCTTCTCTCCACATTTATGTGTTTGTTTGTTTGTCTATCTAATCTTTTGGGTTTTTTATTTCTAATGAGGTCGACCAGTTGTCTATTTATTATTTTTTTTTACTACGCATCAAGCTGGGCTGCTTGTCTTTGCTCCTGTGTGCTCGTGCACTCTCGCTTTTTCCACTTATTTTATTTTTGATTTATTTTTTATTTATTTTGTCATTTAAAAAAAAATACGCATCGTGCTGTGCTGTTTGTGTTTGCTTGAGTGCATTCGCGCGTTCTCCCTTTCTCCACTTTACAATTTTTTTGTTATTATTTATCTATCCTGAGAGTTTATCTTATTTTTTATTTGTTAATTTAAATGAAGTCGACCAGTTGCCTGCCCTTCCTTCCATTATCCGTCACCGAGACAAACTGAACAAGTTCTGAGGTCGACCTTGTAAAGATAAGGATTCAGGTCTGTCTGCTGTTTACCTTTGCTCCTGTGCACACTGCCCTTCTCTCCACATTTATGTGTTTGTTTGTTTGTCTATCTAATCTTTTGGGTTTTTATTTCTAATGAGGTCGACCAGTTGTCTATTTATTATTTTTTTTACTACGCATCAAGCTGCGCTGCTTGTCTTTGCTCCTGTGTGCTCACGCACTCTCGCCTTTTCCACTTTTTTTATTTTTGATTTATTTTTGATTTATTATGTCAATTTAAAAAAAATACGCATCGTGCTGTGCTGTTTGTGTTTGCTTGAGTTCATTCGCGCGCCTTAGATTTCTCCACTTTACAATTTTTTTGTTATTATTTATCTATTCCTGAGAGTTTATCTTATTTTTTATTTGTTTTTTTAAATGAAGTCGACCAGTTGCCTGCCCTTCCTTCCATTATCCGTCACCGAGACAAACTTAACAAAGTTCTGAGGTCGACTTGTAAAGATAAGGATTCAGGTCTGTCTGCTGTTTACCTTTGCTCCTGCGCGCACTGCCCTTCTCTTCACGTTTATGTGTTTGTTTGTTTGTCTATCTAATCTTTTGGGTTTTTATTTCTAATGAGGTCGACCAGTTGTCTATTTATTATTTTTTTTACTACGCATCAAGCTGCGCTGCTTGTCTTTGCTCCTGTGTGCTCGCGCACTCTCGCCTTTTCCACTTATTTTTTATTTTTGATTTATTTTTGATTTATTTTGTCAATTTAAAAAAAAATACGCATCGTGCTGTGCTGTTTGTGTTTGCTTGAGTGCATTCGCGCGCTCTCGCTTTCTCCAATTTACAATATTTTTTCTTATTATTTATATATTCTTGAGAGTTTATCTTATTTTTTATTTGTTTATTTAAATGAGTCGTCCAGTTGTCTGCCCTTCCTTCCATTATCCGTCACCGAGACAAACTGAACAAAGTTCTGAGGTCGACCTTGTAATGATAAGCATTCAGGTCTGTCTGCTGTTTACCTTTGCTCCTGCGCGCAATGGCCCTTCTCTCCACATTTATGTGTTTGTTTGTTTGTCTATCTAATCTTTTGGGTTTTTATTTCTAATGAGGTCGACCAGTTGTCTATTTATTATTTTTTTTACTACGCATCAAGCTGCGCTGCTTGTCTTTGCTCCTGTGTGCTCGCGCACTCTCGCCTTTTTCCACTTATTTTATTTTTGATTTATTTTTGATTTATTTGTCAATTTTAAAAAAAATGCGCATCGTGCTGTGCTGTTTGTGTTTGCTTGAGTGCATTCGCGCGCTCCTCCAGCTTTCTCACTTTACAATTTTTTTTGTTATTATTTATCTATTCCTGAGAGTTTATCTTATTTTTATTTGTTTATTTAAATGAAGTCGACCAGTTGCCTGCCCTTCCTTCCATTATCCGTCACCGAGACAAACTGAACAAAGTTCTGAGGTCGACCTTGTAAAGATAAGGATTCAGGTCTGTCTGCTGTTTACCTTTGCTCCTGCGCGCACTGCCCTTCTCTCCACATTTATGTGTTTGTTTGTTTGTCTATCTAATCTTTTGGGTTTTTATTTCTAATGAGGTCGACCAGTTGTCTATTTATTATTTTTTTTACTACGCATCAAGCTGCGCTGCTTGTCTTTGCTCCTGTGTGCTCGCACACTCTCGCCTTTTCCACTTATTTTTATTTTTGATTTATTTTTTATTTATTTTGTCAATTTAAAAAAAATACGCATCGTGCTGTGCTATTTGTGTTTGCTTGAGTGCATTCGCGCGCTCTCGCTTTCTCCACCTTTACAATGTTTTTGTTATTATTTATATATTCTTGAGTGTTTATCTTATTTTTTATTTGTTTATTTAATTGAAGTCGTCCAGGTGTCTGCCCTTCCTTCCATTATCCGTCACCGAGACAAACTGAACAAAGTTCTGAGGTCGACCTTGTAAAGATAAGGATTCAGGTCTGTCTGCTGTTTACCTTTGCTACTTCCCGCACTGCCCTTCTCTCCACATATATGTGTTTGTTTGTTTGTCTATCTAATCTTTTGGGTTTTTATTTCTAATGAGGTCGACCAGTTGTCTATTTATTATTTTTTTACTACGCATCAAGCTGCGCTGCTTGTCTTTGCTCCTGTGTGCTCACGCACTCTCGCCTTTTCCACTTATTTTTATTTTTTGATTTATTTTTGATTTATTTTGTCAATTTTAAAAAATACGCATCGTGGTGTGCTGTTTGTGTTTGCTTGAGTGCATTCAGGCGCTCTAGCTTTCTCCACTTTACAATTTTTTTGTTATTATTTATCTATTCTGAGAGTTTATCTTATTTTTTATTTGTTTATTTAAATGAAGTCGAACAGTTGCCTGCCCTTCCTTCCATTATCCGTCACCGAGGACAAACTGAACAAAGTTCTGAGGTCGACCTTGTAAATATAAGGATTCAGGTCTGTTTCTGTTTACCTTTGCTCCTGGGCGCACTGCCTTCTCTCCACATTTATGTGTTTGTTTGTTTGTCTATCTAATCTTTTGGGATTTTATTTCTAATGAGGTCGACCAGTTGTCTATTTATTATTTTTTTTACTACGCATCAAGCTGCGCTGCTTGTGTTTGCTCCTGTGTGCTCACGCACTCTCGCCTTTTCCACTTATTTTTAATTTTGATTTATTTTTGATTTATTTTGTCAATTTAAAAAAATACGCATCGTGGTGTGCTGTTTGTGTTTGCTTGAGTGCATTCGCGCGCTCTCGCTTTCTCCACTTTACAATTTTTTGTTATTATTTGTCTATTCCTGAGCGTTTATCTTATTTATTATTTGTTTATTTAAATGAAGTCGACCAGTTGCCTGCCCTTCCTTCCATTATCCGTCACCGAGACAAACTGAACAAAGTTCTGAGGTCGACCTTGTAAAGATAAGGATTTCAGGTCTGTCTGCTGTTTACCTTTGCTCCTGCGCGCACTGCCCTTCTCTCCACATTTATGTGTTAGTTTGTTTGTCTATCTAATCTTTTGGGTTTTTATTTCTAATGAGGTCGACCAGTTGTCTATTTATTATTTTTTTTACTACGCATCAAGCTGCGCTGCTTGTTTTGCTCCTGTGTGCTCGCGCACTCTCGCCTTTTCCACTTATTTTTATTTTTGATTTATTTTTGATTTATTTTGTCAATTTTAAAAAAAATACGCATCGTGCTGTGCTGTTTGTGTTTGCTTGAGTGCATTCGCGCGCTCTCGCTTTCTCCACTTTACATTTTTTTGTGATTATTTATCTATTCCTGAGAGTTTATCTTATTTTTTATTTGTTTATTTAAATGAAGTCGACCAGTTGCCTGCCCTTCCTTCCATTATCCGTCACCGAGACAAACTGAACAAAGTTCTGAGGTCGACCTTGTAAAGATAAGGATTCAGGTCTGTCCGCTGTTTACCTTTGCTCCTGCGCGCACTGCCCTTCTCTTCACATTTATGTGTTTGTTTGTTTGTCTATCTAATCTTTTGGGTTTTTATTTCTAATGAGGTCGACCAGTTGTCTATTTATTATTTTTTTTACTACGCATCAAGCTGCGCTGCTTGTCTTTGCTCCTGTGTGCTCGCGCACTCTCGCCTTTCCACTTATTTTTATTTTTGATTTATTTTTGATTTATTTTGTCAATTTAAAAAAAAATACGCATCGTGCTGTGCTGTTTGTGTTTGCTTGAGTGCATTCGCGCGCTCTCGCTTTCTCCAATTTACAATATTTTTTCTTATTATTTATATATTCTTGAGAGTTTATCTTATTTTTTATTTGTTTATTTAAATGAAGTCGTCCAGTTGTCTGCCCTTCCTTCCATTATCCGTCACCGAGACAAACTGAACAAAGTTCTGAGGTCGACCTTGTAAAGATAAGCATTCAGGTCTGTCTGCTGTTTACCTTTGCTCCTGCGCGCAATGCCCTTCTCTCCACATTTATGTGTTTGTTTGTTTGTCTATCTAATCTTTTGGGTTTTTATTTCTAATGAGGTCGACCAGTTGTCTATTTATTATTTTTTTTACTACGCATCAAGCTGCGCTGCTTGTCTTTGCTCCTGTGTGCTCGCGCACTCTCGCCTTTTCCACTTATTTTTATTTTTGATTTATTTTTGATTTATTTTGTCAATTTTAAAAAAAATGCGCATCGTGCTGTGCTGTTTGTGTTTGCTTGAGTGCATTCGCGCGCTCTCGCTTTCTCCACTTTACAATTTTTTTGTTATTATTTATCTATTCCTGAGAGTTTATCTTATTTTTTATTTGTTTATTTAAATGAAGTCGACCAGTTGCCTGCCCTTCCTTCCATTATCCGTCACCGAGACAAACTGAACAAAGTTCTGAGGTCGACCTTGTAAAGATAAGGATTCAGGTCTGTCTGCTGTTTACCTTTGCTCCTGCGCGCACTGCCCTTCTCTCCACATTTATGTGTTTGTTTGTTTGTCTATCTAATCTTTTGGGTTTTTATTTCTAATGAGGTCGACCAGTTGTCTATTTATTATTTTTTTTACTACGCATCAAGCTGCGCTGCTTGTCTTTGCTCCTGTGTGCTCGCACACTCTCGCCTTTTCCACTTATTTTTATTTTTGATTTATTTTTTATTTATTTTGTCAATTTAAAAAAAATACGCATCGTGCTGTGCTATTTGTGTTTGCTTGAGTGCATTCGCGCGCTCTCGCTTTCTCCACTTTACAATGTTTTTGTTATTATTTATATATTCTTGAGTGTTTATCTTATTTTTTATTTGTTTATTTAAATGAAGTCGTCCAGTTGTCTGCCCTTCCTTCCATTATCCGTCACCGAGACAAACTGAACAAAGTTCTGAGGTCGACCTTGTAAAGATAAGGATTCAGGTCTGTCTGCTGTTTACCTTTGCTCCTTCCCGCACTGCCCTTCTCTCCACATTTATGTGTTTGTTTGTTTGTCTATCTAATCTTTTGGGTTTTTATTTCTAATGAGGTCGACCAGTTGTCTATTTATTATTTTTTTTACTACGCATCAAGCTGCGCTGCTTGTCTTTGCTCCTGTGTGCTCACGCACTCTCGCCTTTTCCACTTATTTTTATTTTTGATTTATTTTTGATTTATTTTGTCAATTTTAAAAAAATATGCATCGTGGTGTGCTGTTTGTGTTTGCTTGAGTGCATTCAGGCGCTCTAGCTTTCTCCACTTTACAATTTTTTTGTTATTATTTATCTATTCCTGAGAGTTTATCTTATTTTTTATTTGTTTATTTAAATGAAGTCGAACAGTTGCCTGCCCTTCCTTCCATTATCCGTCACCGAGACAAACTGAACAAAGTTCTGAGGTCGACCTTGTAAATATAAGGATTCAGGTCTGTTTTCTGTTTACCTTTGCTCCTGGGCGCACTGCCCTTCTCTCCACATTTATGTGTTTGTTTGTTTGTCTATCTAATCTTTTGGGATTTTATTTCTAATGAGGTCGACCAGTTGTCTATTTATTATTTTTTTTACTACGCATCAAGCTGCGCTGCTTGTGTTTGCTCCTGTGTGCTCACGCACTCTCGCCTTTTCCACTTATTTTTATTTTTGATTTATTTTTGATTTATTTTGTCAATTTTAAAAAAATACGCATCGTGGTGTGCTGTTTGTGTTTGCTTGAGTGCATTCGCGCGCTCTCGCTTTCTCCACTTTACAATTTTTTGTTATTATTTGTCTATTCCTGAGCGTTTATCTTATTTTTTATTTGTTTATTTAAATGAAGTCGACCAGTTGCCTGCCCTTCCTTCCATTATCCGTCACCGAGACAAACTGAACAAAGTTCTGAGGTCGACCTTGTAAAGATAAGGATTCAGGTCTGTCTGCTGTTTACCTTTGCTCCTGCGCGCACTGCCCTTCTCTCCACATTTATGTGTTTGTTTGTTTGTCTATCTAATCTTTTGGGTTTTTATTTCTAATGAGGTCGACCAGTTGTCTATTTATTATTTTTTTTACTACGCATCAAGCTGCGCTGCTTGTTTTGCTCCTGTGTGCTCGCGCACTCTCGCCTTTTCCACTTATTTTTATTTTTGATTTATTTTTGATTTATTTTGTCAATTTTAAAAAAAAACGCATCGTGCTGTGCTGTTTGTGTTTGCTTGAGTGCATTCGCGCGCTCTCGCTTTCTCCACTTTACATTTTTTTTGTGATTATTTATCTATTCCTGAGAGTTTATCTTATTTTTTATTTGTTTATTTAAATGAAGTCGACCAGTTGCCTGCCCTTCCTTCCATTATCCGTCACCGAGACAAACTGAACAAAGTTCTGAGGTCGACCTTGTAAAGATAAGGATTCAGGTCTGTCTGTTGTTTACCTTTGCTCCTGCGCGCACTGCCCTTCTCTCCACATTTATGTGTTTGTTTGTTTGTCTATCTAATCTTTTGGGTTTTTATTTCTAATGAGGTCGACCAGTTGTCTATTTACTATTTTTTTTACTACGCATCAAGCTGCGCTGCTTGTCTTCTCCTGTGTGCTCGCGCACCCTCGCCTTTTCCACTTATTTTTATTTGTGATTTATTTTTGATTTATTTTGTCAATTTTAAAAAAAATACGCATCGTGCTGTGCTGTTTGTGTTTGCTTGAGTGCATTCGCGCGCTCTCGCTTTCTCCACTTTACAATTTTTTTGTTATTATTTATCTATTCCTGAGAGTTTATCTTATTTTTTATTTGTTTATTTAAATGAAGTCGACCAGTTGCCTGCCCTTCCTTCCATTATCCGTCCCCGAGACAAACTGAACAAAGTTCGGAGGTCGACCTTGTAAAGATAAGGATTCAGGTCTGTCTGCTGTTTACCTTTGCTCCTGCGCGCACTGCCCTTCTCTCCACATTTATGTGTTTGTTTGTTTGTCTATCTAATCTTTTGGGTTTTTATTTCTAATGAGGTCGACCAGTTGTCTATTTATTATTTTTTTTACTACGCATCAAGCTGCGCTGCTTGTCTTTGCTCCTGTGTGCTCGCGCACTCTCGCCTTTTCCACTTATTTTTATTTTTGATTTATTTTTGATTTATTTTGTCAATTTAAAAAAAAATACGCATCGTGCTGTGCTGTTTGTGTTTGCTTGAGTGCATTCGCGCGCTCTCGCTTTCTCCACTTTACAATTTTTTTGTTATTATTTATCTATTCCTGAGAGTTTATCTTATTTTTTATTTGTTTATTTAAATGAAGTCGACCAGTTGCCTGCCCTTCCTTCCATTATCCGTCACCGAGACAAACTGAACAAAGTTCTGAGGTCGACCTTGTAAAGATAAGGATTCAGGTCTGTCTGCTGTTTACCTTTGCTCCTGCACGCACTGCCCTTCTCTCCACATTTATGTGTTTGTTTGTTTGTCTATCTAATCTTTTGGGTTTTTATTTCTAATGAGGTCGACCAGTTGTCTATTTATTATTTTTTTTACTACGCATCAAGCTGCGCTGCTTGTCTTTGCTCCTGTGTGCTCGCGCATTCTCGCCTTTTCCACTTATTTTTATTTTTGATTTATTTTTGATTTATTTTGTCAATTTAAAAAAAAAATACGCATCGTGCTGTGCTGTTTGTGTTTGCTTGAGTGCATTCGCGCGCTCTCGCTTTCTCCACGTTACAATTTTTTTGTTATTATTTATCTATTCCTGAGAGTTTATCTTATTTTTTATTTGTTTATTTAAATGAAGTCGACCAGTTGCCTGCCCTTCCTTCCATTATCCGTCACCGAGACAAACTGAACAAAGTTCTGAGGTCGACCTTGTAAAGATAAGGATTCAGGTCTGTCTGCTGTTTACCTTTGCTCCTGCGCGCACTGCCCTTCTCTCCACATTTATGTGTTTGTTTGTTTGTCTATCTAATCTTTTGGGTTTTTATTTCTAATGAGGTCGACCAGTTGTCTATTTATTATTTTTTTTACTACGCATCAAGCTGCGCTGCTTGTCTTTGCTCCTGTCTGCTCGCGCACTCTCGCCTTTTCCACTTATTTTTATTTTTGATTTATTTTTGATTTATTTTGTCAATTTAAAAAAAAATACGCATCGTGTTGTGCTGTTTGTGTTTGCTTGAGTGCATTCGCGCGCTCTCGCATTCTCCACTTTACAATTTTTTTGTTATTATTTATCTATTCCTGAGAGTTTATCTTATTTTTTATTTGTTTATTTAAATGAAGTCGACCAGTTGCCTGCCCTTCCTTCCATTATCCGTCACCGAGACAAACTGAACAAAGTTCTGAGGTCGACCTTGTAAAGATAAGGATTCAGGTCTGTCTGCTGTTTACCTTTGTTCCTGCGCGCACTGCCCTTCTCTCCACATTTATGTGTTTGTTTGTTTGTCTACCTAATCTTTTGGGTTTTTATTTCTAATGAGGTCGACCAGTTGTCTATTTACTATTTTTTTTACTACGCATCAAGCTGCGCTGCTTGTCATCTCCTGTGTGCTCGCGCACTCTCGCCTTTTCCACTTATTTTTATTTGTGATTTATTTTTGATTTATTTTGTCAATTTTAAAAAAAATACGCATCGTGCTGTGCTGTTTGTGTTTGCTTGAGTGCATTCGCGCGCTCTCGCTTTCTCCACTTTACAATTTTTTTGTTATTATTTATCTATTCCTGAGAGTTTATCTTATTTTTTATTTGTTTATTTAAATGAAGTCGACCAGTTGCCTGCCCTTCCTTCCATTATCCGTCCCCGAGACAAACTGAACAAAGTTCGGAGGTCGACCTTGTAAAGATAAGGATTCAGGTCTGTCTGCTGTTTACCTTTGCTCCTGCGCGCACTGCCCTTCTCTCCACATTTATGTGTTTGTTTGTTTGTCCATCTAATCTTTTGGGTTTTTATTTCTAATGAGGTCGACCAGTTGTCTATTTATTATTTTTTTTACTACGCATCAAGCTGCGCTGCTTGTCTTTGCTCCTGTGTGCTCGCGCACTCTCGCCTTTTCCACTTATTTTTATTTTTGATTTATTTTTGATTTATTTTGTCAATTTAAAAAAAAATACGCATCGTGCTGTGCTGTTTGTGTTTGCTTGAGTGCATTCGCGCGCTCTCGCTTTCTCCACTTTACAATTTTTTTGTTATTATTTATCTATTCCTGAGAGTTTATCTTATTTTTTATTTGTTTGTTTAAATGAAGTCGACCAGTTGCCTGCCCTTCCTTTCATTATCCGTCACCGAGACAAACTGAACAATGTTCTGAGGTCGACCTTGTAAAGATAAGGATTCAGGTCTGTCTGCTGTTTACCTTTGCTCCTGTGCGCACTGCCCTTCTCTCCACATTTATGTGTTTGTTTGTTTGTCTATCTAATCTTTTGGGTTTTTATTTCTAATGAGGTCGACCAGTTGTCTATTTATTATTTTTTTTACTACGCATCATGCTGTGCTGCTTGTCTTTGCTCCTGTGTGCTCGCGCACTCTCGCCTTTTCCACTTATTTTTATTTTTGATTTATTTTTGATTTATTTTGTCAATCTTAAAAAAAAAATACGCATCCTGCTGTGCTGTTTGTGTTTTCTTGAGTGCATTCACGCGCTCTCGCTTTCTCCACATTACAAATTTTGTTATTATTTATCTATTCGTGAGTTTATCTTATTTTTTATTTGTTTATTTAAATGAAGTCGACCAGTTGCCTGCCCTTCCTTCCATTATCCGTCACCGAGACAAACTGAACAAAGTTCTGAGGTCGACCTTGTAAAGATAAGGATTCAGGTCTGTCTGCTGTTTACCTTTGCTCCTGCGCGCACTGCCCTTCTCTCCACATTTATGTGTTTGTTTGTTTGTCCATCTAATCTTTTGGGTTTTTGTTTCTAATGAGGTCGACCAGTTGTCTATTTATTATTTTTTTTACTACGCATCAAGCTGCGCTGCTTGTCTTTGATCCTGTGTGCTCGTGCACTCTCGCCTTTTCCACTTATTTTTATTTTTGATTTATTTTGTCAATTTTCAAAAAACAATACGCATCGTGCTGTGCTGTTTGTGTTTGCTTGAGTGCATTCGCGCGCTCTCGCTTTCTCCACTTTACAATTTTTTTGTTATTATTTATCTATTCCTGAGAGTTTATCTTATTTTTTATTTGTTTATTTAAATGAAGTCGACCAGTTGCCTGCCCTTCCTTCCATTATCCGTCACCGAGACAAACTGAACAAAGTTCTGAGGTCGACCTTGTATAGATAAGGATTCAGTTCTGTCTGCTGTTTACCTTTGCTCCTGCGCGCACTGCCCTTCTCTCCACATTTATGTGTTTGTTTGTTTGTCTATCTAATCTTTTGGGTTTTTATTTCTAATGAGGTCGACCAGTTGTCTATTTATTATTTCTTTTACTACGCATCAAGCTGCGCTGCTTGTCTTTGCTCCTGTGTGCTCGCGCACTCTCGCCTTTTCCACTTATTTTTATTTTTGATTTATTTTGTCAATTTAAAAAAAAAATACGCATCGTGCTGTGCTGTTTGTGTTTGCCTGAGTGCATTCGCGCGCTCTCGCTTTCTCCACTTTACAATTTTTTTGTTATTATTTATCTATTCCTGAGAGTTTATCTTATTTTTATTCGTTTATTTAAATGAAGTCGACCAGTTGCCTGCCCTTCCTTCCATTATCCGTCACCGAGACAAACTGAACAAAGTTCTGAGGTCGACCTTGTAAAGATAAAGATTCAGGTCTGTCTGCTGTTTACCTTTGCTCCTGCGCGCACTGCCCTTCTCTCCACATTTATGTGTTTGTTTGTTTGTCTATCTAATCTTTTGGGTTTTTATTTCTAATGAGGTCGACCAGTTGTCTATTTATTATTTTTTTTACTACGCATCAAGCTGCGCTGCTTGTCTTTGCTCCTGTGTGCTCGCGCACTCTCACCTTTTCCACTTATTTTTATTTGTGATTTATTTTTGATTTATTTTGTCAATTTTAAAAAAAATACGCATCGTGCTGTGCTGTTTGTGTTTGCTTGAGTGCATTCGCGCGCTCTCGCTTTCTCCACTTTACAATTTTTTGTTATTATTTATCTATTCCTGAGAGTTTATCTTATTATTTATTTGTTTATTTAAATGAAGTCGACCAGTTGCCTGCCCTTCCTTCCATTATCCGTCACTGAGACGAACTGAACAAAGTTCTGAGGTCGACCTTGTAAAGATAAGGATTCAGGTCTGTCTGCTGTTTACCTTTGCTCCTGCGCGTACTGCCCTTCTCTCCATATTTATGTGTTTGTTTGTTTGTCTATCTAATCTTTTGGGTTTTTATTTCTAATGAGGTCGACCAGTTGTCTATTTATTATTTCTTTTACTACGCATCAAGCTGCGCTGCTTGTCTTTGCTCCTGTGTGCTCGCGCACTCTCGCCTTTTCCACTTATTTTTATTTTTGATTTATTTTGTCAATTTTAAAAAAAAATACGCATCGTGCTGTGCTGTTTGTGTTTTCTTGAGTGCATTCACGCGCTCTCGCTTTCTCCACTTTACAAATTTTGTTATTATTTATCTATTCCTGAGAGTTTATCTTATTTTTTAGTTGTTTATTTAAATGAAGTCGACCAGTTGCCTGCCCTTCCTTCCATTATCCGTCACCGAGACAAACTGAACAAAGTTCTGAGGTCGACCTTGTAAAGATAAGGATTCAGGTTTGTCTGCTGTTTACCTTTGCTCCTGCGCGTACTGCCCTTCTCTCCACATTTATGTGTTTGTTTGTTTGTCTATCTAATCTTTTGGGTTTTTATTTCTAATGAGGTCGACCAGTTGTCTATTTATTATTTTTTTTAATACGCATCAAGCTGCACTGCATGTCTTTGCTCCTGTGTGCTCGCGCACTCTCGCCATTTCCACTTATTTTTATTTTTGATTTATTTTTTATTTATTTTGTCAATTTAAAAAAAAATACGCATCGTGCTGTGCTGTTTGTGTTTGCTTGAGTGCATTCGCGTGCTCTCGCTTTCTCCACTTT
Source organism: Perognathus longimembris pacificus (assembly GCF_023159225.1). Classification (NCBI taxonomy): domain Eukaryota; kingdom Metazoa; phylum Chordata; class Mammalia; order Rodentia; family Heteromyidae; genus Perognathus; species Perognathus longimembris. The sequence goes on along the minus strand of NW_025958795.1, from coordinate 23,787 downwards.
ACAATTTTTTTGTTATTATTTATCTATTCCTGAGAGTTTATCTTATTTTTTATTTGTTTATTTAAATGAAGTCGACCAGTTGCCTGCCCTTCCTTCCATTATCCGTCACCGAGACAAACTGAACAAAGTTCTGAGGTCGACCTTGTAAAGATAAGGATTCAGGTCTGTCTGCTGTTTACCTTTGCTCCTGCGCGCACTGCCCTTCTCTCCACATTTATGTGTTTGTTTGTTTGTCTATCTAATCTTTTGGGTTTTTATTTCTAATGAGGTCGACCAGTTGTCTATTTATTATTTTTTTTACTACGCATCAAGCTGCGCTGCTTGTCTTTGCTCCTGTGTGCTCGCGCACTCTCGCCTCTTCCACTTATTTTTATTTTTGATTTATTTTTGATTTATTTTGTCAATTTTAAAAAAAATACGTATTGTGCTGTGCTGTTTGTGTTTGCTGGAGTGCATTCGCGCGCTCTCGCTTTCTCCACTTTACAATTTTTTTGTTATTATTTATCTATTCCTGAGAGTTTATCTTATTTTTATTTGTTTATTTAAATGAAGTCGACCAGTTGCCTGCCCTTCCTTCCATTATCCATCACCGAGACAAACTGAACAAAGTTCTGAGGTCGACCTTGTAAAGATAAGGATTCATGTCTGTCTGCTGTTTACCTTTGCTCCTGTGCGCACTGCCCTTCTCTCCACATTTATGTGTTTGTTTGTTTGTCTATCTAATCTTTTGGGTTTTTATTTCTAATGAGGTCGACCAGTTGTCTATTTACTATTTTTTTTACTACGCATCAAGCTGCGCTGCTTGTCTTCTCCTGTGTGCGCGCGCACTCTCGCCTTTTCCACTTATTTTTATTTGTGATTTATTTTTGATTTATTTTGTCAATTTTAAAAAAAATACGCATCGTGCTGTGCTGTTTGTGTTTGCTTGAGTGCATTCGCGCGCTCTCGCTTTCTCCACTTTACAATTTTTTTGTTATTATTTATCTATTCCTGAGAGTTTATCTTATTTTTTATTTGTTTATTTAAATGAAGTCGACCAGTTGCCTGCCCTTCCTTCCATTATCCGTCCCCGAGACAAACTGAACAAAGTTCGGAGGTCGACCTTGTAAAGATAAGGATTCAGGTCTGTCTGCTGTTTACCTTTGCTCCTGCGCGCACTGCCCTTCTCTCCACATTTATGTGTTTGTTTGTTTGTCTATCTAATCTTTTGGGTTTTTATTTCTAATGAGGTCGACCAGTTGTCTATTTATTATTTTTTTTACTACGCATCAAGCTGCGCTGCTTGTCTTTGCTCCTGTGTGCTCGCGCACTCTCGCCTTTTCCACTTATTTTTATTTTTGATTTATTTTTGATTTATTTTGTCAATTTAAAAAAAAATACGCATCGTGCTGTGCTGTTTGTGTTTGCTTGAGTGCATTCGCGCGCTCTCGCTTTCTCCACTTTACAATTTTTTTGTTATTATTTATCTATTCCTGAGAGTTTATCTTATTTTTTATTTGTTTGTTTAAATGAAGTCGACTAGTTGCCTGCCCTTCCTTTCATTATCCGTCACCGAGACAAACTGAACAATGTTCTGAGGTCGACCTTGTAAAGATAAGGATTCAGGTCTGTCTGCTGTTTACCTTTGCTCCTGTGCGCACTGCCCTTCTCTCCACATTTATGTGTTTGTTTGTTTGTCTATCTAATCTTTTGGGTTTTTATTTCTAATGAGGTCGACCAGTTGTCTATTTATTATTTTTTTTACTACGCATCATGCTGTGCTGCTTGTCTTTGCTCCTGTGTGCTCGCGCACTCTCGCCTTTTCCACTTATTTTTATTTTTGATTTATTTTTGATTTATTTTGTCAATTTTAAAAAAAAAATACGCATCCTGCTGTGCTGTTTGTGTTTTCTTGAGTGCATTCACGCGCTCTCGCTTTCTCCACATTACAAATTTTGTTATTATTTATCTATTCGTGAGTTTATCTTATTTTTTATTTGTTTATTTAAATGAAGTCGACCAGTTGCCTGCCCTTCCTTCCATTATCCGTCACCGAGACAAACTGAACAAAGTTCTGAGGTCGACCTTGTAAAGATAAGGATTCAGGTCTGTCTGCTGTTTACCTTTGCTCCTGCGCGCACTGCCCTTCTCTCCACATTTATGTGTTTGTTTGTTTGTCCATCTAATCTTTTGGGTTTTTGTTTCTAATGAGGTCGACCAGTTGTCTATTTATTATTTTTTTTACTACGCATCAAGCTGCGCTGCTTGTCTTTGCTCCTGTGTGCTCGCGCACTCTCGCCTTTTCCACTTATTTTTATTTTTGATTTATTTTGTCAATTTAAAAAAAAAAATACGCATCGTGCTGTGCTGTTTGTGTTTGCCTGAGTGCATTCGCGCGCTCTCGCTTTCTCCACTTTACAATTTTTTTGTTATTATTTATCTATTCCTGAGAGTTTATCTTATTTTTAGTCGTTTATTTAAATGAAGTCGACCAGTTGCCTGCCCTTCCTTCCATTATCCGTCACCGAGACAAACTGAACAAAGTTCTGAGGTCGACCTTGTAAAGATAAAGATTCAGGTCTGTCTGCTGTTTACCTTTGCTCCTGCGCGCACTGCCCTTCTCTCCACATTTATGTGTTTGTTTGTTTGTCTATCTAATCTTTTGGGTTTTTATTTCTAATGAGGTCGACCAGTTGTCTATTTATTATTTTTTTTACTACGCATCAAGCTGCGCTGCTTGTCTTTGCTCCTGTGTGCTCGCGCACTCTCGCCTTTTCCACTTATTTTTTTTTTGATTTATTTTTGATTTATTTTGTCAATTTAAAAAAAAATACGCATCGTGCTGTGCTGTTTGTGTTTGCTTGAGTGCATTCGCGCGCTCTCGCTTTCTCCACTTTACAATTTTTTTGTTATTATTTATCTATTCCTGAGAGTTTATCTTATTTTTTATTTGTTTATTTAAATGAAGTCGACCAGTTGCCGGCCCTTCCTTCCATTATCCGTCACCGAGACAAACTGAATAAAGTTCTGAGGTCGACCTTGAAAAGATAAGGATTCAGGTCTGTCTGCTGTTTACCTTTGCTCCTGTGTGCACTGCCCTTCTCTCCACATTTATGTGTTTGTTTGTTTGTCTATCTAATCTTTTGGGTTTTTATTTCTAATGAGGTCGACCAGTTGTCTATTTATTATTTTTTTACTACGCATCAAGCTGCGCTGCTTGTCTTTGCTCCTGTGTGCTCGCGCACTCTCGCCTTTTCCACTTATTTTTATATTTGATTTATTTTTGATTTATTTTGTCAATTTTTTAAAAAAATACGCATCGTGCTGTGCTGTTTGTGTTTGCTTGAGTGCATTCGCGCGCTCTCGCTTTCTCCACTTTACAATTTTTTTGTTATTATTTATCTATTCCTGAGAGTTTATCTTATTTTTTATTTGTTTATTTAAATGAAGTCGACCAGTTGCCTGCCCTTCCTTCCATTATCCGTCACCGAGACAAACTGAACAAAGTTCTGAGGTCGACCTTGTAAAGATAAGGATTCAGGTCTGTCTGCTGTTTACCTTTGCTCCTGCGCGCACTGCCCTTCTCTCAACATTTATGTGTTTGTTTGTTTGTCTATCTAATCTTTTGGGTTTTTATTTCTAATGAGGTCGACCAGTTGTCTATTTATTATTTTTTTTACTACGCATCAAGCTGCGCTGCTTGCCTTTGCTCCTGTGTGCTCGCGCACTCTCGCCTTTTCCACTTATTTTTATTTTTGATTTATTTTTGATTTATTTTGTCAATTTAAAAAACAATACGCATCGTGCTGTGCTGTTTGTGTTTGCTTGAGTGCATTCGCGCGCTCTCGCTTTCTCCACTTTACAATTTTTTTGTGATAATTTATCTATTCCTGAGAGTTTATCTTAATTTTTATTTGTTTATTTAAATGAAGTCGACCAGTTGCCTGCCCTTCCTTCCATTATCCGTCACCGAGACAAACTGAACAAAGTTCTGAGGTCGACCTTGTAAAGATAAGGATTCAGGTCTGTCTGCTGTTTACCTTTGCTCCTGCGCGCACTGCCCTTCTCTCCACATTTATGTGTTTGTTTGTTTGTCTATCTAATCTTTTGGGTTTTTATTTCTAATGAGGTCGACCAGTTGTCTATTTATTATTTTTTTTACTACGCATCAAGCTGCGCTGCTTGTCTTTGCTCCTGTGTGCTCACCCACTCTCGCCTTTTCCACTTATTTTTATTTTTGATTTATTTTTGATTTATTTTGTCAATTTTAAAAAAAAATACGCATCGTGCTGTGCAGTTAGTGTTTGCTTGAGTGCAATCGCGCGCTCTCGCTTTCTCCACTTTACAATTTTTTTGTTATTATTTATCTATTCCTGAGAGTTTATCTTATTTTTTATTTGTTTATTTAAATGAAGTCGACCAGTTGCCTGCCCTTCCTTCCATTATCCGTCACCGAGACAAACTGAACAAAGTTCTGAGGTCGACCTTGTAAAGATAAGGATTCAGGTCTGTCTGCTGTTTACCTTTGCTCCTGCGCGCACTGCCCTTCTCTCCACATTTATGTGTTTGTTTGTTTGTCTATCTAATATTTTGGGTTTTTATTTCTAATGAGGTCGACCAGTTGTCTATTTATTATTTTTTTTACTACGCATCAAGCTGCGCTGCTTGTCTTTGCTCCTGTGTGCTCGCGCACTCTCGCCTTTTCCACTTATTTTTATTTTTGATTTATTTTTGATTTATTTTGTCAATTTAAAAAAAAATACGCATCATGCTGTGCTGTTTGTGTTTGCTTGAGTGCATTCGCGCGCTCTCGCTTTCTCCACTTTACAATTTTTTTGTTATTATTTATCTATTCCTGAGAGTTTATCTTATTTTTTATTTGTTTATTTAAATGAAGTCGACCAGTTGCCTGCCCTTCCTTCCATTATCCGTCACCGAGACAAACTGAACAAAGTTCTGAGGTCGACCTTGTAAAGATAAGGATTCAGGTCTGTCTGCTGTTTACCTTTGCTCCTGCGTGCACTGCCCTTCTCTCAACATTTATGTGTTTGTTTGTTGGTCTATCTAATCTTTTGGGTTTTTATTTCTAATGAGGTCGACCAGTTGTCTATTTATTATTTTTTTTACTGCGCATCAAGCTGCGCTGCTTGTCTTTGCTCCTGTGTGCTCGCGCACTCTCGCCTTTTCCACTTATTTTTATTTTTGATTTATTTTTGATTTATTTTGTCAATTTTAAAAAAAAATACGCATCGTGCTGTGCTGTTTGTGTTTGCTTGAGTGCATTCGCGCGCTCTCGCTTTCTCCACTTTACAATTTTTTTGTTATTATTTATCTATTCCTGAGAGTTTATCTTATTTTTTATTTGTTTATTTAAATGAAGTCGACCAGTTGCCTGCCCTTCCTTCCATTATCCGTCACCGAGACAAACTGAACAAAGTTCTGAGGTCGACCTTGTAAAGATAAGGATTCAGGTCTGTCTGCTGTTTACCTTTGTTCCTGCGCGCACTGCCCTTCTCTCCACATTTATGTGTTTGTTTGTTTGTCTATCTAATCTTTTAGGTTTTTATTCCTAATGAGGTCGACCAGTTGTCTATTTACTATTTTTTTTACTACGCATCAAGCTGCGCTGCTTGTCTTCTCCTGTGTGCTCGCGCACTCTCGCCTTTTCCACTTATTTTTATTTGTGATTTATTTTTGATTTATTTTGTCAATTTTAAAAAAAATACGCATCGTGCTGTGCTGTTTGTGTTTGCTTGAGTGCATTCGCACGCTCTCGCTTTCTCCACTTTACAATTTTTTTGTTATTATTTATCTATTCCTGAGAGTTTATCTTATTTTTTATTTGTTTATTTAAATGAAGTCGACCAGTTGCCTGCCCTTCCTTCCATTATCCGTCCCCGAGACAAACTGAACAAAGTTCGGAGGTCGACCTTGTAAAGATAAGGATTCAGGTCTGTCTGCTGTTTACCTTTGCTCCTGCGCGCACTGCCCTTCTCTCCACATTTATGTGTTTGTTTGTTTGTCTATCTAATCTTTTGGGTTTTTATTTCTAATGAGGTCGACCAGTTGTCTATTTATTATTTTTTTACTACGCATCAAGCTGCGCTGCTTGTCTTTGCTCCTGTGTGCTCGCGCACTCTCGCCTTTTCCACTTATTTTTATATTTGATTTATTTTTGATTTATTTTGTCAATTTAAAAAAAATACGCATCGTGCTGTGCTGTTTGTGTTTGCTTGAGTGCATTCGCGCGCTCTCGCTTTCTCCACTTTACAATTTTTTTGTTATTATTTATCTATTCCTGAGAGTTTATCTTATTTTTTATTTGTTTATTTAAATGAAGTCGACCAGTTGCCTGCCCTTCCTTCCATTATCCGTCACCGAGACAAACTGAACAAAGTTCTGAGGTCGAACTTGTAAAGATAAGGATTCAGGTCTGTCTGCTGTTTACCTTTGCTCCTGCGCGCACTGCCCTTCTCTCCACATTTATGTGTTTGTTTGTTTGTCTATCTAATCTTTTGGGTTTTTATTTCTAATGAGGTCGACCAGTTGTCTATTTATTATTTTTTTTACTACGCATCAAGCTGCGCTGCTTGTCTTTGCTCCTGTGTTCTCGCGCACTCTCGCCTTTTCCACTTATTTTTATTTTTGATTTATTTTTGATTTATTTTGTCAATTTAAAAAAAATACGCATCGTGCTGTGCTGTTTGTGTTTGCTTGAGTGCATTCGCGCGCTCTCGCTTTCTCCACTTTACAATTTTTTTGTTATTATTTATCTATTCCTGAGAGTTTATCTTAATTTTTATTTGTTTATTTAAATGAAGTCGACCAGTTGCCTGCCCTTCCTTCCATTATCCGTCACCGAGACAAACTGAACAAAGTTCTGAGGTCGACCTTGTAAAGATAAGGATTCAGGTCTGTCTGCTGTTTACCTTTGCTCCTGCGCGCACTGCCCTTCTCTCCACATTTATGTGTTTGTTTGTTTGTCTATCTAATCTTTTGGGTTTTTATTTCTAATGAGGTCGACCAGTTGTCTATTTATTATTTTTTTTACTACGCATCAACCTGCGCTGCTTGTCTTTGCTCCTGTGTGCTCACCCACTCTCGCCTTTTCCACTTATTTTTATTTTTGATTTATTTTTGATTTATTTTGTCAATTTTAAAAAAAAATACGCATCGTGCTGTGCAGTTAGTGTTTGCTTGAGTGCAATCGCGCGCTCTCGCTTTCTCCACTTTACAATTTTTTTGTTATTATTTATCTATTCCTGAGAGTTTATCTTATTTTTTATTTGTTTATTTAAATGAAGTCGACCAGTTGCCTGCCCTTCCTTCCATTATCCGTCACCGAGACAAACTGAACAAAGTTCTGAGGTAGACCTTGTAAAGATAAGGATTCAGGTCTGTCTGCTGTTTACCTTTGCTCCTGCGCGCACTGCCCTTCTCTCCACATTTATGTGTTTGTTTGTTTGTCTATCTAATATTTTGGGTTTTTATTTCTAATGAGGTCGACCAGTTGTCTATTTATTATTTTTTTTACTACGCATCAAGCTGCGCTGCTTGTCTTTGCTCCTGTGTGCTCGCGCACTCTCGCCTTTTCCACTTATTTTTATTTTTGATTTATTTTTGCTTTATTTTGTCAATTTTAAAAAAAAATACGCATCGTGCTGTGCAGTTTGTGTTTGCTTGAGTGCAATCGCGCGCTCTCGCTTTCTCCACTTTACAATTTTTTTGTTATTATTTATCTATTCCTGAGAGTTTACCTTATTTTTTATTTGTTTATTTAAATGAAGTCGACCAGTTGCCTGCCCTTCCTTCCATTATCCGTCACCGAGACAAACTGAACAAAGTTCTGAGGTCGACCTTGTAAAGATAAGGATTCAGGTCTGTCTGCTGTTTACCTTTGCTCCTGCGCGCACTGCCCTTCTCTCCACATTTATGTGTTTGTTTGTTTGTCTATCTAATCTTTTGGGTTTTTATTTCTAATGAGGTCGACCAGTTGTCTATTTATTATTTTTTTTACTACGCATCAAGCTGCGCTGCTTGTCTTTGCTCCTGTGTGCTCACCCACTCTCGCCTTTTCCACTTATTTTTATTTTTGATTTATTTTTGATTTATTTTGTCAATTTTAAAAAAAAATACGCATCGTGCTGTGCTGTTTGTGTTTGCTTGAGTGCATTCGCGCGCTCTCGCTTTCTCCACTTTACAATTTTTTTGTTATTATTTATCTATTCCTGAGAGTTTATCTTATTTTTTATTTGTTTATTTAAATGAAGTCGACCAGTTGCCTGCCCTTCCTTCCATTATCCGTCACCGAGACAAACTGAACAAAGTTCTGAGGTCGACCTTGTAAAGATAAGGATTCAGGTCTGTCTGCTGTTTACCTTTGCTCCTGCGCGCACTGCCCTTCTCTCCACATTTATGTGTTTGTTTGTTTGTCTATCTAATATTTTGGGTTTTTATTTCTAATGAGGTCGACCAGTTGTCTATTTATTATTTTTTTTACTACGCATCAAGCTGCGCTGCTTGTCTTTGCTCCTGTGTGCTCGCGCACTCTCGCCTTTTCCACTTATTTTTATTTTTGATTTATTTTTGATTTATTTTGTCAATTTAAAAAAAAATACGCATCGTGCTGTGCTGTTTGTGTTTGCTTGAGTGCATTCGCGCGCTCTCGCTTTCTCCACTTTACAATTTCTTGTTATTATTTATCTATTCCTGAGAGTTTATCTTATTTTTTATTTGTTTATTTAAATGAAGTCGACCAGTTGCCTGCCCTTCCTTCCATTATCCGTCCCCGAGACAAACTGAACAAAGTTCGGAGGTCGACCTTGTAAAGATAAGGATTCAGGTCTGTCTGCTGTTTACCTTTGCTCCTGCGCGCACTGCCCTTCTCTCCACATTTATGTGTTTGTTTGTTTGTTTATCTAATCTTTTGGGTTTTTATTTCTAATGAGGTCGACCAGTTGTCTATTTATTATTTTTTTTACTACGCATCAAGCTGCGCTGCTTGTCTTTGCTCCTGTGTGCTCGCGCACTCTCGCCTTTTCCACTTATTTTTATTTTTGATTTATTTTTGATTTATTTTGTCAATTTAAAAAAAAAACGCATCGTGCTGTGCTGTTTGTGTTTGCTTGAGTGCATTCGCGCGCTCTAGCTTTCTCCACTTTACAATTTTTTTGTTATTATTTATCTATTCCTGAGAGTTTATCTTATTTTTTATTTGTTTGTTTAAATGAAGTCGACCAGTTGCCTGCCCTTCCTTTCATTATCCGTCACCGAGACAAACTGAACAAAGTTCTGAGGTCGACCTTGTAAAGATAAGGATTCAGGTCTGTCTGCTGTTTACCTTTGCTCCTGGGCGCACTGCCCTTCTCTCCACATTTATGTGTTTGTTTGTTTGTCTATCTAATCTTTTGGGTTTTTATTTCTAATGAGGTCGACCAGTTGTCTATTTATTATTTTTTTTACTACGCATCATGCTGTGCTGCTTGTCTTTGCTCCTGTGTGCTCGCGCACTCTCGCCTTTTCCACTTATTTTTATTTTTGATTTATTTTTGATTTATTTTGTCAATTTAAAAAAAAATACGCATCGTGCTGTGCTGTTTGTGTTTTCTTGAGTGCATTCACGCGCTCTCGCTTTCTCCACATTACAAATTTTGTTATTATTTATCTATTCGTGAGTTTATCTTATTTTTTATTTGTTTATTTAAATGAAGTCGACCAGTTGCCTGCCCTTCCATCCATTATCCGTCACCGAGACAAACTGAACAAAGTTCTGAGGTCGACCTTGTAAAGATAAGGATTCAGGTCTGTCTGCTGTTTACCTTTGCTCCTGCGCGCACTGCCCTTCTCTCCACATTTATGTGTTTGTTTGTTTGTCCATCTAATCTTTTGGGTTTTTGTTTCTAATGAGGTCGACCAGTTGTCTATTTATTATTTTTTTTACTACGCATCAAGCTGCGCTGCTTGTCTTTGCTCCTGTGTGCTCGTGCACTCTCGCCTTTTCCACTTATTTTTATTTTTGATTTATTTTGTCAATTTTAAAAAAACAATACGCATCGTGCTGTGCTGTTTGTGTTTGCTTGAGTGCATTCGCGCGCTCTCGCTTTCTCCACTTTACAATTTTTTTGTTATTATTTATCTATTCCTGAGAGTTTATCTTATTTTTTATTTGTTTATTTAAATGAAGTCGACCAGTTGCCTGCCCTTCCTTCCATTATCCGTCACCGAGACAAACTGAACAAAGTTCTGAGGTCGACCTTGTAAAGATAAGGATTCATGTCTGTCTGCTGTTTACCTTTGCTCCTGCGCGCACTGCCCTTCTCTCCACATTTATGTGTTATGTGTTTGTTTGTTTGTCTATCTAATCTTTTGGGTTTTTATTTCTAATGAGGTCGACCAGTTGTCTATTTATTATTTTTTTTACTACGCATCAAGCTGCGCTGCTTGTCTTTGCCCCTGTGTGCTCGCGCACTCTCGCCTTTTCCACTTATTTTTATTTTTGATTTATTTTTTATTTATTTTGTCAATTTAAAAAAATACGCATCGTGCTGTGCTGTTTGTGTTTGCTTGAGTGCATTCACGCGCTCTCGCTTTCTCCACTTATAATTTTTTTGTTATTATTTATCTATTCCTAAGAGTTTATCTTAATTTTGATTTGTGTATTTAAATGAAGTCGACCAGTTGCCGGCCCTTCCTTACATTATCCGTCACCGAGACAAACTGAACAAAGTTCTGAGGTCGACCTTGTAAAGATAAGGATTCAGGTCTGTCTGCTGTTTACCTTTGCTCCTGCGCGCACTGCCCTTCTCTCCACATTTATGTGTTTGTTTGTTTGTCTATCTAATCTTTTGGGTTTTTATTTCTAATGAGGTCGACCAGTTGTCTATTTATTATTTTTTTTACTACGCATCAAGCTGCGCTGCTTGTCTTTGCTCCTGTGTGCTCGCGCACTCTCGCCTTTTCCACTTATTTTTATTTTTGATTTATTTTTGATATATTTTGTCAATTTAAAAAAAATACGCATCGTGCTGTGCTGTTTGTGTTTGCTTGAGTTCATTCGTGCGCTCTCGCTTTCTCCACTTTACAATTTTTTTGTTATTATTTATCTATTCCTGAGAGTTTATCTTATTTTTTATTTGTTTAATGAAATGAAGTCGACCAGTGGCCTGCCCTTCCTTCCATTATCCGTCACCGAGACAAACTGAACAAAGTTCTGAGGTCGACCTTGTAAAGATAAGGATTCAGGTCTGTCTGCTGTTTACCTTTGCTCCTGCGCGCACTGCCCTTCTCTCCACATTTATGTGTTTGTTTGTTTGTCTATCTAATCTTTTGGGTTTTTATTTCTAATGAGGTCGACCAGTTGTCTATTTATTATTTTTTTTACTACGCATCAAGCTGCGCTGCTTGTCTTTGCTCCTGTGTGCTCGCGCACTCGCATTTTCCACTTATTTTTATTTTTGATTTATTTTTGATTTATTTTGTCAATTTTAAAAAAAAATACGCATCGTGCTGTGCTGTTTGTGTTTGTGTGAGTGCATTCGCGCGCTCTCGCTTTCTCCACTTTACAATTTTTTTGTTATTATTTATCTATTCCTGAGAGTTTATCTTATTTTTTATTTGTTTATTTAAATGAAGTCGACCAGTTGCCTGCCCTTCCTTCCATTATCCGTCACCGAGACAAACTGAACAAAGTTCTGAGGTCGACCTTGTAAAGATAAGGATTCAGGTCTGTCTGCTGTTTACCTTTGCTCCTGCGCGCACTGCCCTTCTCTCCACATTTATGTTTTTGTTTGTTTGTCTGTCTAATCTTTTGGGTTTTTATTTCTAATGAGGTCGACCAGTTGTCTATTTATTATTTTTTTTACTACGCATCAAGCTGCGCTGCTTGTCTTTGCTCCTGTGTGCTCGCGCACTCTCGCATTTCCACTTATTTTTATTTTTGATTTATTTTTCATTTATTTTGTCAATTTTTTAAAAAAATTCGCATCGTGCTGTGGTGTTTGTATTTGCCTGAGTGCATTCGCGCGCTCTCGCTTTCTCCACTTTACAATTTTTCTGTTATTATTTTTCTATTGCTGAGAGTTTATCTAATTTCTTATTTGTTTATTTAAATGAAGTCGACCAGTTGCCTGCCCTTCCTTCCATTATCCGTCACCTAGACAAACTGAACAAAGTTCGGAGGTCGACCTTGTAAAGATAAGGATTCAGGTCTGTCTGCTGTTTACCTTTGCTCCTGCGCGCACTGCCCTTCTCTCCACATTTATGTGTTTGTTTGTTTGTCTATCTAATCTTTTGGGTTTTTATTTCTAATGAGGTCGACCAGTTGTCTATTTATTATTTTTTTTACTACGCATCAAGCTGCGCTGCTTGTCTTTGCTCCTGTGTGCTCGCGCACTCTCGCCTTTTCCACTTATTTTTATTTTTGATTTATTTTTGGTTTATTTTGTCAATTAAAAAAAATTACGCATCGTGCTGTGCTGTTTGTGTTTGCTTGAGTGCATTCGCGCGCTCTCGCTTTCTCCACTTTACAATTTTTTTGTTATTATTTATCTATTCCTGAGAGTTTATCTTATTTTTTATTTGTTTATTTAAATGAAGTCGACCAGTTGCCTGCCCTTCCTTCCATTATCCGTCACCGAGACAAACTGAACAAAGTTCTGAGGTCGACCTTGTAAAGATAAGGATTCAGGTCTGTCTGCTGTTTACCTTTGCTCCTGCGCGCACTGCCCTTCTCTCCACATTTATGTGTTTGTTTGTTTGTCTATCTAATCTTTTGGGTTTTTATTTATAATGAGGTCGACCAGTTGTCTATTTATTGTTTTTTTTACTACGCATCAAGCTGCGCTGCTTGTCTTTGCTCCTGTGTGCTCGCGCACTCTCGCCTTTTCCACTTATTTCTATTTTTGATTTATTTTTGTTTTATTTTGTCAATTTAAAAAAAATACGCATCGTGCTGTGCTGTTTGTGTTTGCTTGAGTGCATTCGCGTGCTCTCGCTTTCTCCACTTTACAATTTTTTTGTTATTATTTATCTATTCCTGAGAGTTTATCTTGTTTTTTATTTGTTTACTTAAATGAAGTCGACCAGTTGCCTGCCCTTCCTTCCATTATCCGTCACCGAGACAAACTGAACAAAGTTCTGAGGTCGACCTTGTAAAGATAAGGATTCAGGTCTGTCTGCTGTTTACCTTTGCTCCTGCGCGCACTGCCCTTCTCTCCACATTTATGTGTTTGTTTGTTTGTCTATCTAATCTTTTGGGTTTTTATTTCTAATGAGGTCGACCAGTTGTCTATTTATTATTTTTTTTACTACGCATCAAGCTGCGCTGCTTGTCTTTGCTCCTGTGTGCTCGCGCACTCTCGCCTTTTCCACTTATTTTTATTTTTGATTTATTTTTGATTTATTTTGTCAATTAAAAAATAAATACGCATCGTGATGTGTTGTTTGTGTTTGCTTGAGTGCATTCGCTTGCTCGTGCTTTCTCCACTTTATAATTTTTTGTTATTATTTATCTATTCCTGAGAGTTTATCTTATTCTTTATTTGTTTATTTAAATGAAGTCGACCAGTTGCCTGCCCTTCCTTCCATTATCTGTCACCGAGACAAACTGAACAAAGTTCTGAGGTCGACCTTGTAAAGATAAGGATTCAGGTCTGTCTGCTGTTTACCTTTGCTCCTGCGCGCACTGCCCTTCTCTCCACATTTATGTGTTTGTTTGTTTGTCTCTCTAATCTTTTGGGTTTTTATTTCTAATGAGGTCGACCAGTTGTCTATTTATTATTTTTTTTACTACGCATCAAGCTGCGCTGCTTGTCTTTGCTCCTGTGTGCTCGCGCACTCTCGCCTTTTCCACTTATTTTTATTTTTGATTTATTTTTGATTTATTTTGTCAATTAAAAAAAATACGCATCGTGATGTGTTGTTTGTGTTTGCTTGAGTGCATTCGCGTGCTCATGCTTTCTCCACTTTACAATTTTTTGTTATTATTTATATATTCCTGAGAGTTTATCTTATTTTTTATTTGTTTATTTAAATGAAGTCGACCAGTTGCCTGCCCTTCCTTCCATTATCTGTCACCGAGACAAACTGAACAAAGTTCTGAGGTCGACCTTGTAAAGATAAGGATTCAGGTCTGTCTGCTGTTTACCTTGGCTCCTGCGCGCACTGCCCTTCTCTCCACATTTATGTGTTTGTTTGTTTGTCTCTCTAATCTTTTGGGTTTTTATTTCTAATGAGGTCGACCAGTTGTCTATTTATTATTTTTTTTTACTACGCATCAAGCTGCGCTGCTTGTCTTTGCTCCTGTGTGCTCGCGCACTCTCGCCTTTTCCACTTATTTTTATTTTTGATTTATTTTTGATTTATTTTGTCAATTTTAAAAAAAATACGCATCGTGCTGTGCTGTTTGTGTTTGCTTGAGTGCATTCGCGCGCTCTCGCTTTCTCCACTTTACAATTTTTGTTATTATTTATCTATTCCTGAGAGTTTATCTTATTTTTTATTTGTTTATTTAAATGAAGTCGACCAGTTGCCTGCCCTTCCTTCCATTATCGGTCACCGAGACAAACTGAACAAATTTCTGAGGTCGACCTTGTACAGATAAGGATTCAGGTGTGTCTGCTTTTTACCTTTGCTCCTGCGCGCACTGCCCTTCTCTCCACATTTATGTGTTTGTTTGTTTGTCTATCTAATCTTTTGGGTTTTTATTTCTAATGAGGTCGACCAGTTGTCTATTTATTATTTTTTTTACCACGCGTCAAGCTGCGCTGCTTTTCTTTGCTCCTGTGTGCTCGCACACTCTCGCCTTTTCCACTTATTTTTATTTTTGATTTATTTTTTATTTATTTTGTCAATTTAAAAAAAATACGCATCGTGCTGTGCTGTTTGTGTTTGCTTGAGTGCATTCGCGCGCTCTCGCTCTCTGCACGTTACAATTTTTTTGTTATTATTTATCTGTTCCTGAGAGTTTATCTTATTTTTTATTTTTTTATTTAAATGAAGTCGACCAGTTGCCTGCCCTTCCTTCCATTATCCGTCACCGAGACAAACTGAACAAAGTTCTGAGGTCGACCTTGTAAAGATAAGGATTCAGGTCTGTCTGCTGTTTACCTTTTCTCCTGCCCGCACTGCCCTTCTCTCCACATTTATGTGTTTGTTTGTTTGTCTATCTAAACGTTTGGGTTTTTATTTCTAATGAGGTCGACCACTTGTCTATTTATTATATTTTTTACTACGCATCAAGCTGCGCTGCTTGTCTTTGCTCCTGTGTGCTCGCGCACTCTCGCCTTTTCCACTTATTTTTATTTTTGATTTATTTTTGATTTATTTTGTCAATTAAAAAAAATACGCATCGTGATGTGTTGTTTGTGTTTGCTTGAGTGCATTCGCGTGCTCGTGCTTTCTCCACTTTACAATTTTTTGTTATTATTTATATATTCCTGAGAGTTTATCTTATTTTTTATTTGTTTATTTAAATGAAGTCGACCAGTTGCCTGCCCTTCCTTCCATTATCTGTCACCGAGACAAACTGAACAAAGTTCTGAGGTCGACCTTGTAAAGATAAGGATTCAGGTCTGTCTGCTGTTTACCTTTGCTCCTGGGCGCACTGCCCTTCTCTCCACATTTATGTGTTTGTTTGTTTGTCTCTCTAATCTTTTGGGTTTTTATTTCTAATGAGGTCGACCAGTTGTCTATTTATTATTTTTTTTACTACGCATCAAGCTGCGCTGCTTGTGTTTGCTCCTGTGTGCTCGCGCACTCTCGCCTTTTCCACTTATTTTTATTTTTGATTTATTTTTGATTTATTTTGTCAATTAAAAAAAAATACGCATCGTGATGTGTTGTTTGTGTTTGATTGAGTGCATTCGCGTGCTCGTGCTTTCTCCACTTTACAATTTTTTGTTATTATTTATATATTCCTGAGAGTTTATCTTATTTTTTATTTGTTTATTTAAATGAAGTCGACCAGTTGCCTGCCCTTCCTTCCATTATCTGTCACCGAGACAAACTGAACAAAGTTCTGAGGTCGACCTTGTAAAGATAAGGATTCAGGTCTGTCTGCTGTTTACCTTTGCTCCTGCCCGCACTGCCCTTCTCTCCACATTTATGTGTTTGTTTGTTTGTCTCTCTAATCTTTTGGGTTTTTATTTCTAATGAGGTCGACCAGTTGTCTATTTATTATTTTTTTTACTACGCATCAAGCTGCGCTGCTTGTCTTTGCTCCTGTGTGCTCGCGCACTCTCGCCTTTTCCACTTATTTTTATTTTTGATTTATTTTTGATTTATTTTGTCAATTTTAAAAAAAATACGCATCGTGCTGTGCTGTTTGTGTTTGCTTCAGTGCATTTGCGCGCTCGCGCTTTCTCCACTTTACAATTTTTTTGTTATTATTTATCTATTCCTGAGAGTTTATCTTATTTTTTATTTGTTTATTTAATTGAAGTCGACCAGTTGCCTGCCCTTCCTTCCATTATCCGTCACCGAGACAAACTGAACAAAGTTCTGAGGTCGACCTTGTAAAGATAAGGATTCAGGTCTGTCTGCTGTTTACCTTTGCTCCTGCGCGCACTGCCCTTCTCTCCACATTTATGTGTTTGTTTCTTTGTCTATCTAATCTTTTGTGTTTTTATTTCTAATGAGGTCGACCAGTTGTCTATTTATTATTTTTTTTACTACGCATCAAGCTGCGCTGCTTGTCTTTGCTCCTGTGTGCTCGCGCCCTCTCGCCTTTTCCACTTATTTTTATTTTTGATTTATTTTTGATTTATTTTGTCAATTTAAAAAAAAATACGCATCGTGCTGTGCTGTTTGTGTTTGCTTGAGTGCATTCGCGCGCTCTCGCTTTCTCCACTTTACAATTTTTTGTCATTATTTATCTATTCCTGAGAGTTTATCTTATTTTTTATTTGTTTATTTAAATGAAGTCGACCAGTTGCCTGCCCTTCCTTCCATTATCCGTCACCGAGACAAACTGAACAAAGTTCTGAGGTCGACCTTGTAAAGATAAGGATTCAGGTCCTTCTGCTGTTTACCTTTGCTCCTGCGCGCAGTGCCCTTCTCTCCACATTTATGTGTTTGTTTGTTTGTCTATCTAATCTTTTGGGTTTTTATTTCTAATGAGGTCGACCAGTTGTTTATTTATTATTTTTTTTACTACGCATCAAGCTGCGCTGCTTGTCTTTGCTCCTGTGTGCTCGCGCACTCTCGCCTTTTCCACTTATTTTTATTTTTGATTTATTTTTGATTTATTTTGTCAATTTAAAAAAATATGCATCGTGCTGTGCTGTTTGTGTTTGCTTGAGTGCATTCGCGCTCTCTCGCTTTCTCCACTTTACAATTTTTTTGTTATTATTTATCTATTCCTGAGAGTTTATCTTATTTTTTATTTGTTTATTTAAATGAAGTCGACCAGTTGCCTGCCCTTCCTTCCATTATCCGTCACCGAGACAAACTGAACAAAGTTCTGAGGTCGACCTTGTAAAGATAAGGATTCAGGTCTGTCTGCTGTTTACCTTTGCTCCTGCGCGCACTGCCCTTCTCTCCACATTTATGTGTTTGTTTGTTTGTCTATCTAATCTTTTGGGTTTTTATTTCTAATGAGGTCGACCAGTGGTCTATTTATTATTTTTTTTTACTACGCATCAAGCTGCGCTTCTTGTCTTTGCTCCTGTGTGCTCGCGCACTCTCGCCTTTTCCACTTATTTTTATTTTTGATTTATTTTTGATTTATTTTGTCAATTTAAAAAAAAATACGCATCGTGCTGTGCTGTTTGTGTTTGCTTGAGTGCATTCGCGCGCTCTGGCTTTCTCCACTTTACATTTTTTTGTTATTATTTATCTATTCCTGAGAGTTTATCTTATTTTTTATTTGTTTATTTAAATGAAGTCGACCAGTTGCCTGCCCTTCCTTCCATTATCCGTCACCGAGACAAACTGAACAAAGTTCTGAGGTCGACCTTGTAAAGATAAGGATTCAGGTCTGTCTGCTGTTTACCTATGCTCCTGCGCACACTGCCCTTCTCTCCACATTTATGTGTTTGTTTGTTTGTCTATCTAATCTTTTGGGTTTTGATTTCTAATGAGGTCGACCAGTTGTCTATTTATTATTTTTTTTACTACGCATCCAGCTGCGCTGCTTGTCTTTGCTCCTGTGTGCTCGCGCACTCTCGCCTTTTCCACTTATTTTTATTTTTGATTTATTTTTTATTTATTTTGTCAATTTTAAAAAAAATACGCATCGTGCTGTGCTGTTTGTGTTTGCTTGAGTGCATTCGCGCGCTCTGGCTTTCTCAACTTTACATTTTTTTTGTTATTATTTATCTATTCCTGAGAGTTTATCTTATTTTTTATTTGTTTATTTAAATGAAGTCGACCATTTGCCTGCCCTTCCTTCCATTATCCGTCACCGAGACAAACTGAACAAAGTTCTGAGGTCGACCTTGTAAAGATAAGGATTCAGGTCTGTCTGCTCTTTACCTATGCTCCTGCGCACACTGCCCTTCTCTCCACATTTATGTGTTTGTTTGTTTGTCTATCTAATCTTTTGGGTTTTTATTTCTAATGAGGTCGACCATTTGTCTATTTATTATTTTTTTTACTACGCATCAAGCTGCGCTGCTTGTCTTTGCTCCTGTGTGCTCGCGCACTCTCGCCTTTTCCACTTATTTTTATTTTTGATTTATTATTGATTTATTTTGTCAATTTAAAAAAAAATACGCATCGTGCTGTGCTGTTTGTGTTTGCTTGAGTGCATTCGCGCGCTCTGGCTTTCTCCACTTTACAATTTTTTGTTATTATTTATCTATTCCTGAGAGTTTATCTTATTTTTTATTTGTTTATTTAAATGAAGTCGACCAGTTGCCTGCCCTTCCTTCCATTAACCGTCACCGAGACAAACTGAACAAAGTTCTGAGGTCGACCTTGTAAAGATAAGGATTCAGGTCTGTCTGCTGTTTACCTTGGCTCCTGCGCGCACTGCCCTTCTCTCCACATTTATGTGTTTGTTTGTTTGTCTCTCTAATCTTTTGGGTTTTTATTTCTAATGAGGTCGACCAGTTGTCTATTTATTATTTTTTTTTACTACGCATCAAGCTGCGCTGCTTGTCTTTGCTCCTGTGTGCTCGCGCACTCTCGCCTTTTCCACTTATTTTTATTTTTGATTTATTTTTGATTTATTTTGTCAATTTTAAAAAAAATACGCATCGTGCTGTGCTGTTTGTGTTTGCTTGAGTGCATTCGCGCGCTCTCGCTTTCTCCACTTTACAATTTTTGTTATTATTTATCTATTCCTGAGAGTTTATCTTATTTTTTATTTGTTTATTTAAATGAAGTCGACCAGTTGCCTGCCCTTCCTTCCATTATCCGTCACCGAGACAAACTGAACAAAGTTCTGAGGTCGACCTTGTAAAGATAAGGATTCAGGTCTGTCTGCTGTTTACCTTTTCTCCTGCCCGCACTGCCCTTCTCTCCACATTTATGTGTTTGTTTGTTTGTCTATCTAAACTTTTGGGTTTTTATTTCTAATGAGGTCGACCAGTTGTCTATTTATTATATTTTTTACTACGCATCAAGCTGCGCTGCTTGTCTTTGCTCCTGTGTGCTCGCGCAATCTCGCCTTTTCCACTTATTTTTATTTTTGATTTATTTTTGATTTATTTTGTCAATTAAAAAAAATACGCATCGTGATGTGTTGTTTGTGTTTGCTTGAGTGCATTCGCGTGCTCGTGCTTTCTCCACTTTACAATTTTTTGTTATTATTTATATATTCCTGAGAGTTTATCTTATTTTTTATTTGTTTATTTAAATGAAGTCGACCAGTTGCCTGCCCTTCCTTCCATTATCTGTCACCGAGACAAACTGAACAAAGTTCTGAGGTCGACCTTGTAAAGATAAGGATTCAGGTCTGTCTGCTGTTTACCTTTGCTCCTGGGCGCACTGCCCTTCTCTCCACATTTATGTGTTTGTTTGTTTGTCTCTCTAATCTTTTGGGTTTTTATTTCTAATGAGGTCGACCAGTTGTCTATTTATTATTTTTTTTACTACGCATCAAGCTGCGCTGCTTGTGTTTGCTCCTGTGTGCTCGCGCACTCTCGCCTTTTCCACTTATTTTTATTTTTGATTTATTTTTGATTTATTTTGTCAATTAAAAAAAAATACGCATCGTGATGTGTTGTTTGTGTTTGATTGAGTGCATTCGCGTGCTCGTGCTTTCTCCACTTTACAATTTTTTGTTATTATTTATATATTCCTGAGAGTTTATCTTATTTTTTATTTGTTTATTTAAATGAAGTCGACCAGTTGCCTGCCCTTCCTTCCATTATCCGTCACCGAGACAAACTGAACAAAGTTCTGAGGTCGACCTTGTAAAGATAAGGATTCAGGTCTGTCTCCTGTTTACCTTTCCTCCTAAGCGCACTGCCCTTCTCTCCACATTTATGTGTTTGTTTGTTTGTCTATCTAATCTTTTGGGTTTTTATTTCTAATGAGGTCGACCAGTTGTCTATTTATTATTTTTTTTACTACGCATCAAGCTGCGCTGCTTGTCTTTGCTCCTGTGTGCTCACGCACTCTCGCCATTTCCACTAATTTTTATTTTTGATTTATTTTTGATTTATTTTGTCAATTTAAAAAAAATACGCATCGTGCTGTGCTGTTTGTGTTTGCTTGAGTGCATTCGCCCGCTCTCGCTTTCTCCACTTTACAATTTTTTTGTTATTATTTATCTATTCCTGAGAGTTTATCTTATTTTTTATTTGTTTATTTAAATGAAGTCGACCAGTTGCCTGCCCTTCCTTCCATTATCCGTCACCGAGACAAACTGAACAAAGTTCTGAGGTCGACCTTGTAAAGATAAGGATTCAGGTCTGTCTCCTGTTTACCTTTCTCCTAAGCGCACTGCCCTTCTCTCCACATTTATGTGTTTGTTTGTTTGTCTATCTAATCTTTTGGGTTTTTATTTCTAATGAGGTCGACCAGTTGTCTATTTATTATTTTTTTTACTACGCATCAAGCTGCGCTGCTTGTCTTTGCTCCTGTGTGCTCGCGCACTCTCGCCTTTTCCACTTATTTATATTTTTGATTTATTTTTGATTTATTTTGTCAATTTTTAAAAAAAATACGCATTGTGCTGTACTGTTTGTGTTTGCTTGAGTGCATTCGCGCGCTCTCGCTTTCTCCACTTTACAATTTTTTTGTTATTATTTATCTATTCCTGAGAGTTTATCTTATTTTTTATTTGTTTATTTAAATGAAGTCGACCAGTTGCCTGCCCTTCCTTCCATTATCCGTCACCGAGACAAACTGAACAAAGTTCTGAGGTCGACGTTGTAAAGATAAGGATTCAGGTCTGTCTGCTGTTTACCTTTGCTCCTGCGCGCACTGCCCTTCTCTCCACATTTATGTGTTTGTTTGTTTGTCTATCTAATCTTTTGGGTTTTTATTTCTAATGAGGTCGACAAGTTGTCTATTTATTATTTTTTTTACTACGCATCAAGCTGCGCTGTTTGTCTTTGCTCCTGTGTGCTCGCGCACTGTCGCCTTTTCCACTTAATTTTATTTTTGATTTATTTTGTCAATTTTAAAAATAAATACGCATCGTGCTGTGCTGTTTGTGTTTGCTTGAGTGCATTCGCGCGCTCTCGCTTTCTCCACTTTACAATTTTTTTGTTATTATTTATCTATTCCTGAGAGTTTATCTTATTTTTTATTTGTTTATTTAAATGAAGTCGACCAGTTGCCTGCCCTTCCTTCCATTATCCGTCACCGAGACAAACTGAACAAAGTTCTGAGGTCGACCTTGTAAAGATAAGGATTCAGGTCTGTCTGCTGTTTACCTTTGCTCCTGCGCGCACTGCCCTTCTCTCCACATTTATGTGTTTCTTTGTTTGTCTATCTAATCTTTTGGGTTTTTATTTCTAATGAGGTCGACCAGTTGTCTATTTATTATTTTTTTTACTACGCATGAAGCTGCGCTGCTTGTCTTTGCTCCTGTGTGCTCGCGCACTCTCGCCTTTAACACTTATTTTTATTTTTGATTGATTTATTTTGTCAATTTTAAAAAAAATACGCATCGTGCTGTGCTGTTTGTGTTTGCTTGAGTGCATTCGCGCGCTCTCGCTTTCTCCACTTTACAATTTTTTGTTACTATTTATCTATTCCTGAGAGTTTATCTTATTTATTATTTGTTTATTTAAATGAAGTCGACCAGTTGCCTGCCCTTCCTTCCATTATCCGTCACCGAGACAAACTGAACAAAGTTCTGAGGTCGACCTTGTAAAGTTAAGGATTCAGGTCTGTCTGCTGTTCACCTTTGCTCCTGCGCGCACTGCCCTTCTCTCCACATTTATGTGTTTGTTTGTTTGTCTATCTAATATTTTGGGTTTTTATTTCTAATGAGGTCGACCAGTTGTCTATTTATTATTTTTTTTACTACGCATCAAGCTGCGCTGCTTGTCTTTGCTCCTGTGTGCTCGCGCACTCTCGCCTTTTCCACTTATTTTTATTTTTGATTTATTTTTGATATATTTTATCAATTTAAAAAAAAATACGCATCGTGCTGTGCTGTTTGTGTTTGCTTGAGTGCATTCGCGCGCTCCCGCTTTGTCCACTTTACAATTTGTTTGTTATTATTTATCTATTCCTGAGAGTTTATCTTATTTTTTATTTGTTTATTTAAATGAAGTCGACCAGTTGCCTGCCCTTCCTTCCATTATCCGTCACCGAGACAAACTGAACAAAGTTCTGAGGTCGACCTTGTAAAGATAAGGATTCAGGTCTGTCTGCTGTTTACCTTTGCTCCTGCGCGCACTGCCCTTCTCTCCACATTTATATGTTTGTTTGTTTGTCTATCTAATCTTTTGGGTTTTTATTTCTAATGAGGTCGACCAGTTGTCTATTTATTATTTATTTTACTACGCATGAAGCTGCGCTGCTTGTCTTTGCTCCTGTGTGCTCGCGCACTCTCGCCTTTTCCACTTATTTTTATTTTTGATTTATTTTTGATTTATTTTGTCAATTTTAAAAAAAATACGCATCGTGCTGTGCTGTTTGTGTTTGCTTGAGTGCATTCGCGCGCTCTCGCTTTCTCCACTTTACAATTTTTTTGTTATTATTTATCTATTCCTGAGAGTTTATCTTACTTTTTATTTGTTTATTTAAATGAAGTCGACCAGTTGCCTGCCCTTCCTTCCATTATCCGTCACCGAGACAATCTGAACAAAGTTCTGAGGTCGACCTTGTAAAGATAAGGATTCAGGTCTGTCTGCTGTTTACCTTTGCTCCTGCGCGCACTGCCCTTCTCTCCACATTTATGTGTTTGTTAGTTTGTCTATCTAATCTTTTGGGTTTTTATTTCTAATGAGGTCGACCAGTTGTCTATTTATTATTTTTTTTACTACGCATCAACCTGCGCTGCTTGTCTTTGCTCCTGTGTGCTCGCGCACTCTCGCCTTTTCCACTCATTTTTATATTTGATTTACTTTGTCAATTTTAAAAATAAATACGCATTGTGCTGTGCTGTTTGTGTTTGCTTGAGTGCATTCGCGCGCTCTCGCTTTCTCCACTTTACAATTTTTTTGTTATTATTTATCTATTCCTGAGAGTTTATCTTATTTTTTATTTGTTTATTTAAATGAAGTCGACCAGTTGCCTGCCCTTCCTTCCATTATCCGTCACCGAGACAAACTGAACAAAGTTCTGAGGTCGACGTTGTAAAGATAAGGATTCAGGTCTGTCTGCTGTTTACCTTTGCTCCTGCGCGCACTGCCCTTCTCTCCACATTTATGTGTTTGTTTGTTTGTCTATCTAATCTTTTGG
>NW_025958794.1:0-41143 GCF_023159225.1 Perognathus longimembris pacificus | reverse complement strand
GGAAAAGGCGAGAGTGCGCGAGCACACAGGAGCAAAGACAAGCAGCGCAGCTTGATGCGTAGTAAAAAAAATAATAAATAGACAACTGGTCGACCTCATTAGAAATAAAAACCCAAAAGATTAGATAGACAAACAAACAAACACATAAATGTGGAGAGAAGGGGAGTGCGCGCAGGAGCAAAGGTAAACAGCAGACAGACCTGAATCCTTATCTTTACAAGGTCGACCTCCGAACTTTGTTCAGTTTGTCTCGGGGACGGATAATGGAAGGAAGGGCAGGCAACTGGTCGACTTCATTTAAATAAACAAATAAAAAATAAGATAAACTCTCAGGAATAGATAAATAATAACAAAAAAATTGTAAAGTGGAGAAAGCGAGAGCGTGCGAATGCACTCAAGCAAACACAAACAGCACAGCACGATGCGTATTTTTTTAAAATTGACAAAATAAATCAAAAATAAATCACAAATAAAAATAAGTGAAAAGGCGAGAGTGCGCGAGCACACAGGAGAAGACAAGCAGCGCAGCTTGATGC
Source organism: Perognathus longimembris pacificus (assembly GCF_023159225.1). Classification (NCBI taxonomy): domain Eukaryota; kingdom Metazoa; phylum Chordata; class Mammalia; order Rodentia; family Heteromyidae; genus Perognathus; species Perognathus longimembris. The sequence goes on along the minus strand of NW_025958794.1, from coordinate 40,607 downwards.
GTAGTAAAAAAAATAGTAAATAGACAACTGGTCGACCTCATTAGAAATAAAAACCCAAAAGATTAGATAGACAAACAAACAAACACATAAATGTGGAGAGAAGGGCAGTGCGCGCAGGAACAAAGGTAAACAGCAGACAGACCTGAATCCTTATCTTTAAAAGGTCGACCTCAGAACTTTGTTCAGTTTGTCTCGGTGACGGATAATGGAAGGAAGGGCAGGCAACTGGTCGACTTCATTTAAATAAACAAATAAAAAATAAGATAAACTCTCAGGAATAGATAAATAATAACAAAAAAATTGTAAAGTGGAGAAAGCAAGAGCGCGCGAATGCACTCAAGCAAACACAAACAGCACAGCACGATGCGTATTTTTTTTTAAATTGACAAAATAAATCAAAAATAAATCAAAAAAAAATAAGTGGAAAAGGCGAGAGTGCGCGAGCACACAGGAGCAAAGACAAGCAGCGCAGCTTGATGCGTAGTAAAAAAAATAATAAATAGACAACTGGTCGACCTCATTAGAAATAAAAACCCAAAGATTAGATAGACAAACAAACAAACACATAAATGTGGAGAGAAGGGCAGTGCGCACAGGAGAAAAGGTAAACAGCAGACAGACCTGAATCCTTATCTTTACAAGGTCGACCTCAGAACTTTGTTCAGTTTGTCTCGGTGACGGATAATGGAAGGAAGGGCAGGCAACTGGTCGACTTCATTTAAATAAACAAATAAAAATAAGATAAACTCTCAGGAATAGATAAATAATAACAAAAAAATTGTAAAGTGGAGAAAGCGAGAGCGCGCGAATGCACTCAAGCAAACACAAACAGCACAGCACAATACGTATTTTTTTTAAAATTGACAAAATAAATCAAAAATAAATCAAAAATAAAAATAAGTGGAAGAGGCGAGAGTGCGCGAGCACACAGGAGCAAAGACAAGCAGCGCAGCTTGATGCGTAGTAAAAAAAATAATAAATAGACAACTGGTCGACCTCATTAGAAATAAAAACCCAAAAGATTAGATAGACAAACAAACAAACACATAAATGTGGAGAGAAGGGCAGTGCGCGCAGGAGCAAAGGTAAACAGCAGACAGACCTGAATCCTTATCTTTACAATGTCGACCTCAGAACTTTGTTCAGTTTGTCTCGGTGACGGATAATGGAAGGAAGGGCAGGCAACTGGTCGACTTCATTTAAATAAACAAATAAAAAATAAGATAAACTCTCAGGAATAGATAAATAATAACAAAAAAAATTGTAAAGTGGAGAAAGCGAGAGCACGCGAATGCACTCAAGCAAACACAAACAGCACAGCACGATGCGTATTTTTTTTAAATTGACAAAATAAATAAAAAATAAATCAAAAATAAAAATAAGTGGAAAAGGCGAGAGTGCGCGAGCACACAGGAGCAAAGACATGCAGTGCAGCTTGATGCGTATTAAAAAAAATAATAAATAGACAACTGGTCGACCTCATTAGAAATAAAAACCCAAAAGATTAGATAGACAAACAAACAAACACATAAATGTGGAGAGAAGGGACGTACGCGCAGGAGCAAAGGTAAACAGCAGACAGACCTGAATCCTTATCTTTACAAGGTCGACCTCAGAACTTTGTTCAGTTTGTCTCGGTGACGGATAATGGAAGGAAGGGCAGGCAACTGGTCGACTTCATTTAAATAAACGAATAAAAATAAGATAAACTCTCAGGAATAGATAAATAATAACAAAAAAATTGTAAAGTGGAGAAAGCGAGAGCGCGCGAATGCACTCAGGCAAACACAAACAGCACAGCACGATGCGTATTTTTTTTTTAAATTGACAAAATAAATCAAAAATAAAAATAAGTGGAAAAGGCGAGAGTGCGCGAGCACACAGGAGCAAAGACAAGCAGCGCAGCTTGATGCGTAGTAAAAGAAATAATAAATAGACAACTGGTCGACCTCATTAGAAATAAAAACCCAAAAGATTAGATAGACAAACAAACAAACACATAAATGTGGAGAGAAGGGCAGTGCGCGCAGGAGCAAAGGTAAACAGCAGACAGAACTGAATCCTTATCTATACAAGGTCGACCTCAGAACTTTGTTCAGTTTGTCTCGGTGACGGATAATGGAAGGAAGGGCAGGCAACTGGTCGACTTCATTTAAATAAACAAATAAAAAATAAGATAAACACACGAATAGATAAATAATAACAAAATTTGTAATGTGGAGAAAGCGAGAGCGCGTGAATGCACTCAAGAAAACACAAACAGCACAGCACGATGCGTATTTTTTTTTTAAAATTGACAAAATAAATCAAAAATAAATCAAAAATAAAAATAAGTGGAAAAGGCGAGAGTGCGCGAGCACACAGGAGCAAAGACAAGCAGCACAGCATGATGCGTAGTAAAAAAAATAATAAATAGACAACTGGTCGACCTCATTAGAAATAAAAACCCAAAAGATTAGATAGACAAACAAACAAACACATAAATGTGGAGAGAAGGGCAGTGCGCGCAGGAGCAAAGGTAAACAGCAGACAGACCTGAATCCTTATCTTTACAAGGTCGACCTCAGAACTTTGTTCAGTTTGTCTCGGTGACGGATAATGAAAGGAAGGGCAGGCAACTGGTCGACTTCATTTAAACAAACAAATAAAAAATAAGATAAACTCTCAGGAATAGATAAATAATAACAAAAAAATTGTAAAGTGGAGAAAGCGAGAGCGCGCGAATGCACTCAAGCAAACACAAACAGCACAGCACGATGCGTATTTTTTTTAAAATTGACAAAATAAATAAAAAATAAATCAAAAATAAAAATAAGTAGAAAAGGCGAGAGTGCGCGAGCACACAGGAGCAAAGACAAGCAGCGCAGCTTGATGCGTAGTAAAAAAAATAATAAATAGACAACTGGTCGACCTCATTAGAAATAAAAACCCAAAAGATTAGATAGACAAACAAACAAACACATAAATGTGGAGAGAAGGGCAGTGCGCCCAGGAGCAAAGGTAAACAGCAGACAGACCTGAATCCTTATCTTTACAAGGTCGACCTCAGAACTTTGTTCAGTTTGTCTCGGTGACGGATAATGAAAGGAAGGGCAGGCAACTGGTCGACTTCATTTAAACAAACAAATAAAAAATAAGATAAACTCTCAGGAATAGATAAATAATAACAAAAAAATTGTAAAGTGGAGAAAGCGAGAGCGCGCGAATGCACTCAAGCAAACACAAACAGCACAGCACGATGCGTATTTTTTTTTAAATTGACAAAATAAATCAAAAATAAATCAAAAATAAAAATAAGTGGAAAAGGCGAGAGTGCGCGAGCACACAGGAGCAAAGACAAGCAGCGCAGCTTGATGCGTAGTAAAAAAAATAATAAATAGACAACTGGTCGACCTCATTAGAAATAAAAACCCAAAAGATTAGATAGACAAACAAACAAACACATAAATGTGGAGAGAAGGGCAGTGCGCGCAGGAGCAAAGGTAAACAGCAGACAGACCTGAATCCTTATCTTTACAAGGTCGACCTCCGAACTTTGTTCAGTTTGTCTCGGGGACGGATAATGGAAGGAAGGGCAGGCAACTGGTCGACTTCATTTAAATAAACAAATAAAAAATAAGATAAACTCTCAGGAATAGATAAATAATAACAAAAAAATTGTAAAGTGGAGAAAGCGAGAGCGTGCGAATGCACTCAAGCAAACACAAACAGCACAGTACGATGCGTATTTTTTTTAAAATTGACAAAATAAATCAAAAATAAATCACAAATAAAAATAAGTGGAAAAGGCGAGAGTGCGCGAGCACACAGGAGAAGACAAGCAGCGCAGCTTGATGCGTAGTAAAAAAATAGTAAATAGACAACTGGTCGACCTCATTAGAAATAAAAACCCAAAAGATTAGATAGACAAACAAACAAACACATAAATGTGGAGAGAAGGGCAGTGCGCGCAGGAGCAAAGGTAAACAGCAGAGAGACCTGAATCCTTATCTTTACAAGGTCGACCTCAGAACTTTGTTCAGTTTGTCTCGGTGACGGATAATGGAAGGAAGGGCAGGCAACTGGTCGACTTCATTTAAATAAACAAATAAAAAATAAGATAAACTCTCAGGAATAGATAAATAATAACAAAAAAATTGTAAAGTGGAGAAAGCGAGAGCGCGCGAATGCACTCAAGCAAACACAAACAGCACAGCACGATGCGTATTTTTTTTTAAAATTGACAAAATAAATAAAAAATAAATCAAAAATAAAAATAAGTAGAAAAGGCGAGAGTGCGCGAGCACACAGGAGCAAAGACAAGCAGCGCAGCTTGATGCGTAGTAAAAAAAATAATAAATAGACAACTGGTCGACCTCATTAGAAATAAAAACCCAAAAGATTAGATAGACAAACAAACAAACACATAAATGTGGAGAGAAGGGCAGTGCGCCCAGGAGCAAAGGTAAACAGCAGACAGACCTGAATCCTTATCTTTACAAGGTCGACCTCAGAACTTTGTTCAGTTTGTCTCGGTGACGGATAATGAAAGGAAGGGCAGGCAACTGGTCGACTTCATTTAAACAAACAAATAAAAAATAAGATAAACTCTCAGGAATAGATAAATAATAACAAAAAAATTGTAAAGTGGAGAAAGCGAGAGCGCGCGAATGCACTCAAGCAAACACAAACAGCACAGCACGATGCGTATTTTTTTTTAAATTGACAAAATAAATCAAAAATAAATCAAAAATAAAAATAAGTGGAAAAGGCGAGAGTGCGCGAGCACACAGGAGCAAAGACAAGCAGCGCAGCTTGATGCGTAGTAAAAAAAATAATAAATAGACAACTGGTCGACCTCATTAGAAATAAAAACCCAAAAGATTAGATAGACAAACAAACAAACACATAAATGTGGAGAGAAGGGCAGTGCGCGCAGGAGCAAAGGTAAACAGCAGACAGACCTGAATCCTTATCTTTACAAGGTCGACCTCCGAACTTTGTTCAGTTTGTCTCGGGGACGGATAATGGAAGGAAGGGCAGGCAACTGGTCGACTTCATTTAAATAAACAAATAAAAAATAAGATAAACTCTCAGGAATAGATAAATAATAACAAAAAAATTGTAAAGTGGAGAAAGCGAGAGCGTGCGAATGCACTCAAGCAAACACAAACAGCACAGCACGATGCGTATTTTTTTTAAAATTGACAAAATAAATCAAAAATAAATCACAAATAAAAATAAGTGGAAAAGGCGAGAGTGCGCGAGCACACAGGAGAAGACAAGCAGCGCAGCTTGATGCGTAGTAAAAAAATAGTAAATAGACAACTGGTCGACCTCATTAGAAATAAAAACCCAAAAGATTAGATAGACAAACAAACAAACACATAAATGTGGAGAGAAGGGCAGTGCGCGCAGGAGCAAAGGTAAACAGCAGAGAGACCTGAATCCTTATCTTTACAAGGTCGACCTCAGAACTTTGTTCAGTTTGTCTCGGTGACGGATAATGGAAGGAAGGGCAGGCAACTGGTCGACTTCATTTAAATAAACAAATAAAAAATAAGATAAACTCTCAGGAATAGATAAATAATAACAAAAAAATTGTAAAGTGGAGAAAGCGAGAGCGCGCGAATGCACTCAAGCAAACACAAACAGCACAGCACGATGCGTATTTTTTTTTAAAATTGACAAAATAAATAAAAAATAAATCAAAAATAAAAATAAGTAGAAAAGGCGAGAGTGCGCGAGCACACAGGAGCAAAGACAAGCAGCGCAGCTTGATGCGTAGTAAAAAAAATAATAAATAGACAACTGGTCGACCTCATTAGAAATAAAAACCCAAAAGATTAGATAGACAAACAAACAAACACATAAATGTGGAGAGAAGGGCAGTGCGTGCAGGAGCAAAGGTAAACAGCAGACAGACCTGAATCCTTATCTTTACAAGGTCGACCTCAGAACTTTGTTCAGTTTGTCTCGGTGACGGATAATGGAAGGAAGGGCAGGCAACTGGTCGACTTCATTTAAATAAACAAATAAAAAATAAGATAAACTCTCAGGAATAGATAAATAATAACAAAAAAATTGTAAAGTGGAGAAAGCGAGAGCGCGCGAATGCACTCAAGCAAACAGAAACAGCACAGCACGATGCGTATTTTTTTTTAAATTGACAAAATAAATCAAAAATAAATCAAAAATAAAAATAAGTGGAAAAGGCGAGAGTGCGCGAGCACACAGGAGCAAAGACAAGCAGCGCAGCTTGATGCGTAGTAAAAAAAATAATAAATAGACAACTGGTCGACCTCATTAGAAATAAAAGCCCAAAAGATTAGATAGACAAACAAACAAACACATAAATGTGGAGAGAAGGGCAGTGCGCGCAGGAGCAAAGGTAAACAGCAGACAGACCTGAATCCTTATCTTTACAAGGTCGACCTCAGAACTTTGTTCAGTTTGTCTCGGTGACGGATAATGGAAGGAAGGGCAGGCAACTGGTCGACTTCATTTAAATAAACAAATAAAAAATAAGATAAACTCCCAGGAATAGATAAATAATAACAAAAAAATTGTAAAGTGGAGAAAGCGAGAGCGCGCGATTGCACTCAAGCAAACACAAACTGCACAGCACGATGCGTATTTTTTTTTAAAATTGACAAAATAAAGCAAAAATAAATCAAAAATAAAAATAAGTGGAAAAGGCGAGAGTGGGTGAGCACACAGGAGCAAAGACAAGCAGCGCAGCTTGATGCGTAGTAAAAAAAATAATAAATAGACAACTGGTCGACCTCATTAGAAATAAAAACCCAAAAGATTAGATAGACAAACAAACAAACACATAAATGTGGAGAGAAGGGCAGTGCGCGCAGGAGCAAAGGTAAACAGCAGACAGACCTGAATCCTTATCTTTACAAGGTCGACCTCAGAACTTTGTTCAGTTTGTCTCGGTGACGGATAATGGAAGGAAGGGCAGGCAACTGGTCGACTTCATTTAAATAAACAAATAAAAAATAAGATAAACTCTCAGGAATAGATAAATAATAACAAAAAAATTGTAAAGTGGAGAAAGCTAGAGCGCGCGAATGCACTCAAGCAAACACAAACAGCACACCACGATGCGTATTTTTTTTTTAAAATTGACAAAATAAATCAAAAATAAAAATAAGTGGAAAAGGCGAGAGTGCGTGAGCACACAGGAGCAAAGACAAGCAGCGCAGCTTGATGCGTAGTAAAAAAAATAATAAATAGACAACTGGTCGACCTCATTAGAAATAAAAACCCAAAAGATTAGATAGACAAACAAACAAACACATAAATGTGGAGAGAAGGGCAGTGCGCGCAGGAGCAAAGGTAAACAGCAGACAGACCTGAATCCTTATCTTTACAAGGTCGACCTCAGAACTTTGTTCAGTTTGTCTCGGTGACGGATAAAGGAAGGAAGGGCAGGCAACTGGTCGACTTCATTTAAATAAACAAATAAAAAATAAGATAAACTCTCAGGAATAGATAAATCATAACAAAAAAATTGTAAAGTGGAGAAAGCGAGAGCGCGCGAATGCACTCAAGCAAACACGAACAGCATAGCACGATGCGTATTTTTTTTTAAATTGACAAAATTAATCAAAAATAAATCAAAAATAAAAATAAGTGGAAAAGGCGAGAGTGCGCGAGCACACAGGAGCAAAGACAAGCAGCGCAGCTTGATGCGGAGTTAAAAAAAATAATAAATAGACAACTGGTCGACATCATTAGAAATAAAAACCCAAAAGATTAGATAGACAAACAAACAAACACATAAATGTGGAGAGAAGGGCAGTGCGCACAGGAGCAAAGGTAAACAGCAGACAGACCTGAATCCTTATCTTTACAAGGTCGACCTCAGAACTTTGTTCAGTTTGTCTCGGTGACGGATAATGGAAGGAAGGGCAGGCAACTGGTCGACTTCATTTAAATAAACAAATAAAATATAAGATAAACTCTCAGGAATAGATAAATAATAACAAAAAAATTGTAAAGTGGAGAAAGTGAGAGCGCGCGAATGCACTCAAGCAAACACAAACAGCACAGCACGATGAGTATTTTTTTTTAAAATTGACAAAATAAATCAAAAATAAATCAAAAATAAAAATAAGTGGAAAAGGCGAGAGTGCGTGAGCACACAGGAGCAAAGACAAGCAGCGCAGCTTGATGCGTAGTAAAAAAAATAATAAATAGACAACTGGTCGACCTCATTAGAAATAAAAACCCAAAAGATTAGATAGACAAACAAACAAACACATAAATGTGGAGAGAAGGGCAGTGCGCCCAGGAGCAAAGGTAAACAGAAAACAGACCTAGATCCTTATATTTACAAGGTCGACCTCAGAACTTTGTTCAGTTTGTCTAGGTGACGGATAATGGAAGGAAGGGCAGGCAACTGGTCGACTTCATTTAAATAAACGAATAAAAATAAGATAAACTCTCAGGAATAGATAAATAATAACAAAAAAATTGTAAAGTGGAGAAAGCGAGAGCGCGCGAATGCACTCAGGCAAACACAAACAGCACAGCACGATGCGTATTTTTTTTTTTAAATTGACAAAATAAATCAAAAATAAAAATAAGTGGAAAAGGCGAGAGTGTGCGAGCACACAGGAGCAAAGACAAGCAGCGCAGCTTGATGCGTAGTAAAAGAAATAATAAATAGACAACTGGTCGACCTCATTAGAAATAAAAACCAAAAAGATTAGATAGACAAACAAACAAACACATAAATGTGGAGAGAAGGGCAGTGCGCGCAGGAGCAAAGGTAAACAGCAGACAGAACTGAATCCTTATCTATACAAGGTCGACCTCAGAACTTTGTTCAGTTTGTCTCGGTGACGGATAATGGAAGGAAGGGCAGGCAACTGGTCGACTTCATTTAAATAAACAAATAAAAAATAAGATAAACTCTCAGGAATAGATAAATAATAACAAAAAAATTGTAAAGTGGAGAAAGCGAGAGCGCGCGAATGCACTCAAGCAAACACAAACAGCACAGCACGATGCGTATTGTTTTTTTAAAATTGACAAAATAAATAAAAAATAAAAATAAGTGGAAAAGGCGAGAGTGCACGAGCACACAGGAGCAAAGACAAGCAGCGCAGCTTGATGCGTAGTAAAAAAAATAATAAATAGACAACTGGTCGACCTCATTAGAAACAAATACCCAAAAGATTAGTTGGACAAACAAACAAACACATAAATGTGGAGAGAAGGGCAGTGCGCGCAGGAGCAAAGGTAAACAGCAGACAGACCTGAATCCTTATCTTTACAAGGTCGACCTCAGAACTTTGTTCAGTTTGTCTCGGTGACGGATAATGGAAGGAAGGGCAGGCAACTGGTCGACTTCATTTAAATAAACAAATAAAAAATAAGATAAACACACGAATAGATAAATAATAACAAAATTTGTAATGTGGAGAAAGCGAGAGCGCGTGAATGCACTCAAGAAAACACAAACAGCACAGCACGATGCGTATTTTTTTTTTAAAATTGACAAAATAAATCAAAAATAAATCAAAAATAAAAATAAGTGGAAAAGGCGAGAGTGCGCGAGCACACAGGAGCAAAGACAAGCAGCACAGCATGATGCGTAGTAAAAAAAATAATAAATAGACAACTGGTCGACCTCATTAGAAATAAAAACCCAAAAGATTAGATAGACAAACAAACAAACACATAAATGTGGAGAGAAGGGCAGTGCGCCCAGGAGCAAAGGTAAACAGCAGACAGACCTGAATCCTTATCTTTACAAGGTCGACCTCAGAACTTTGTTCAGTTTGTCTCGGTGACGGATAATGAAAGGAAGGGCAGGCAACTGGTCGACTTCATTTAAACAAACAAATAAAAAATAAGATAAACTCTCAGGAATAGATAAATAATAACAAAAAAATTGTAAAGTGGAGAAAGCGAGAGCGCGCGAATGCACTCAAGCAAACACAAACAGCACAGCACGATGCGTATTTTTTTTTAAATTGACAAAATAAATCAAAAATAAATCAAAAATAAAAATAAGTGGAAAAGGCGAGAGTGCGCGAGCACACAGGAGCAAAGACAAGCAGCGCAGCTTGATGCGTAGTAAAAAAAATAATAAATAGACAACTGGTCGACCTCATTAGAAATAAAAACCCAAAAGATTAGATAGACAAACAAACAAACACATAAATGTGGAGAGAAGGGCAGTGCGCGCAGGAGCAAAGGTAAACAGCAGACAGACCTGAATCCTTATCTTTACAAGGTCGACCTCCGAACTTTGTTCAGTTTGTCTCGGGGACGGATAATGGAAGGAAGGGCAGGCAACTGGTCGACTTCATTTAAATAAACAAATAAAAAATAAGATAAACTCTCAGGAATAGATAAATAATAACAAAAAAATTGTAAAGTGGAGAAAGCGAGAGCGTGCGAATGCACTCAAGCAAACACAAACAGCACAGCACGATGCGTATTTTTTTTAAAATTGACAAAATAAATCAAAAATAAATCACAAATAAAAATAAGTGGAAAAGGCGAGAGTGCGCGAGCACACAGGAGAAGACAAGCAGCGCAGCTTGATGCGTAGTAAAAAAAATAGTAAATAGACAACTGGTCGACCTCATTAGAAATAAAAACCCAAAAGATTAGATAGACAAACAAACAAACACATAAATGTGGAGAGAAGGGCAGTGCGCGCAGGAGCAAAGGTAAACAGCAGAGAGACCTGAATCCTTATCTTTACAAGGTCGACCTCAGAACTTTGTTCAGTTTGTCTCGGTGACGGATCATGGAAGGAAGGGCAGGCAACTGGTCGACTTCATTTAAATAAACAAATAAAAAATAAGATAAACTCTCAGGAATAGATAAATAATAACAAAAAAATTGTAAAGTGGAGAAAGCGAGAGCGCGCGAATGCACTCATGCAAACACAAACAGCACAGCACGATGCGTATTTTTTTTTAAAATTGACAAAATAAATCAAAAATAAATCAAAAATAAAAATAAGTGGAAAAGGCGAGAGTGCGCGAGCACACAGGAGCAAAGACAAGCAGCGCAGCTTGATGCGTAGTAAAAAAAATAATAAATAGACAACTGGTCGACCTCATTAGAAATAAAAACCCAAAAGATTAGATAGACAAACAAACAAACACATAAATGTGGAGAGAAGGGCAGTGCGTGCAGGAGCAAAGGTAAACAGCAGACAGACCTGAATCCTTATCTTTACAAGGTCGACCTCAGAACTTTGTTCAGTTTGTCTCGGTGACGGATAATGGAAGGAAGGGCAGGCAACTGGTCGACTTCATTTAAATAAACAAATAAAAAATAAGATAAACTCTCAGGAATAGATAAATAATAACAAAAAAATTGTAAAGTGGAGAAAGCGAGAGCGCGCGAATGCACTCAAGCAAACAGAAACAGCACAGCACGATGCGTATTTTTTTTTAAATTGACAAAATAAATCAAAAATAAATCAAAAATAAAAATAAGTGGAAAAGGCGAGAGTGCGCGAGCACACAGGAGCAAAGACAAGCAGCGCAGCTTGATGCGTAGTAAAAAAAATAATAAATAGACAACTGGTCGACCTCATTAGAAATAAAAGCCCAAAAGATTAGATAGACAAACAAACAAACACATAAATGTGGAGAGAAGGGCAGTGCGCGCAGGAGCAAAGGTAAACAGCAGACAGACCTGAATCCTTATCTTTACAAGGTCGACCTCAGAACTTTGTTCAGTTTGTCTCGGTGACGGATAATGGAAGGAAGGGCAGGCAACTGGTCGACTTCATTTAAATAAACAAATAAAAAATAAGATAAACTCTCAGGAATAGATAAATAATAACAAAAAAATTGTAAAGTGGAGAAAGCGAGAGCGCGCGATTGCACTCAAGCAAACACAAACTGCACAGCACGATGCGTATTTTTTTTTAAAATTGACAAAATAAAGCAAAAATAAATCAAAAATAAAAATAAGTGGAAAAGGCGAGAGTGGGTGAGCACACAGGAGCAAAGACAAGCAGCGCAGCTTGATGCGTAGTAAAAAAAATAATAAATAGACAACTGGTCGACCTCATTAGAAATAAAAACCCAAAAGATTAGATAGACAAACAAACAAACACATAAATGTGGAGAGAAGGGCAGTGCGCGCAGGAGCAAAGGTAAACAGCAGACAGACCTGAATCCTTATCTTTACAAGGTCGACCTCAGAACTTTGTTCAGTTTGTCTCGGTGACGGATAATGGAAGGAAGGGCAGGCAACTGGTCGACTTCATTTAAATAAACAAATAAAAAATAAGATAAACTCTCAGGAATAGATAAATAATAACAAAAAAATTGTAAAGTGGAGAAAGCTAGAGCGCGCGAATGCACTCAAGCAAACACAAACAGCACACCACGATGCGTATTTTTTTTTTAAAATTGACAAAATAAATCAAAAATAAAAATAAGTGGAAAAGGCGAGAGTGCGTGAGCACACAGGAGCAAAGACAAGCAGCGCAGCTTGATGCGTAGTAAAAAAAATAATAAATAGACAACTGGTCGACCTCATTAGAAATAAAAACCCAAAAGATTAGATAGACAAACAAACAAACACATAAATGTGGAGAGAAGGGCAGTGCGCGCAGGAGCAAAGGTAAACAGCAGACAGACCTGAATCCTTATCTTTACAAGGTCGACCTCAGAACTTTGTTCAGTTTGTCTCGGTGACGGATAAAGGAAGGAAGGGCAGGCAACTGGTCGACTTCATTTAAATAAACAAATAAAAAATAAGATAAACTCTCAGGAATAGATAAATCATAACAAAAAAATTGTAAAGTGGAGAAAGCGAGAGCGCGCGAATGCACTCAAGCAAACACGAACAGCATAGCACGATGCGTATTTTTTTTTAAATTGACAAAATTAATCAAAAATAAATCAAAAATAAAAATAAGTGGAAAAGGCGAGAGTGCGCGAGCACACAGGAGCAAAGACAAGCAGCGCAGCTTGATGCGGAGTTAAAAAAAATAATAAATAGACAACTGGTCGACATCATTAGAAATAAAAACCCAAAAGATTAGATAGACAAACAAACAAACACATAAATGTGGAGAGAAGGGCAGTGCGCACAGGAGCAAAGGTAAACAGCAGACAGACCTGAATCCTTATCTTTACAAGGTCGACCTCAGAACTTTGTTCAGTTTGTCTCGGTGACGGATAATGGAAGGAAGGGCAGGCAACTGGTCGACTTCATTTAAATAAACAAATAAAATATAAGATAAACTCTCAGGAATAGATAAATAATAACAAAAAAATTGTAAAGTGGAGAAAGTGAGAGCGCGCGAATGCACTCAAGCAAACACAAACAGCACAGCACGATGAGTATTTTTTTTTAAAATTGACAAAATAAATCAAAAATAAATCAAAAATAAAAATAAGTGGAAAAGGCGAGAGTGCGTGAGCACACAGGAGCAAAGACAAGCAGCGCAGCTTGATGCGTAGTAAAAAAAATAATAAATAGACAACTGGTCGACCTCATTAGAAATAAAAACCCAAAAGATTAGATAGACAAACAAACAAACACATAAATGTGGAGAGAAGGGCAGTGCGCCCAGGAGCAAAGGTAAACAGAAAACAGACCTAGATCCTTATATTTACAAGGTCGACCTCAGAACTTTGTTCAGTTTGTCTAGGTGACGGATAATGGAAGGAAGGGCAGGCAACTGGTCGACTTCATTTAAATAAACAAATAAAAAATAAGATAAACTCTCAGGAATAGATAAATAATAACAAAAAAATTGTAAAGTGGAGAAAGCTAGAGCGCGCGAATGCACTCAAGCAAACACAAACAGCACACCACGATGCGTATTTTTTTTTAAAATTGACAAAATAAATCAAAAATAAAAATAAGTGGAAAAGGCGAGAGTGCGTGAGCACACAGGAGCAAATTCAAGCAGCGCAGCTTGATGCGTAGTAAAAAAAATAATAAATAGACAACTGGTCGACCTCATTAGAAATAAAAACCCAAAAGATTAGATAGACAAACAAACAAACACATAAATGTGGAGAGAAGGGCAGTGCGCGCAGGAGCAAAGGTAAACAGCAGACAGACCTGAATCCTTATCTTTACAAGGTCGACCTCAGAACTTTGTTCAGTTTGTCTCGGTGACGGATAAAGGAAGGAAGGGCAGGCAACTGGTCGACTTCATTTAAATAAACAAATAAAAAATAAGATAAACTCTCAGGAATAGATAAATAATAACAAAAACATTGTAAAGTGGAGAAAGGGAGAGCGCGCGAATGCACTCAAGCAAACACAAACAGCACAGCACGATGCGTATTTTTTTTTTAAAATTGACAAAATAAATCAAAAATAAATCAAAAATAAAAATAAGTGGAAAAGGCGAGAGTGCGCGAGCACACAGGAGCAAAGACAAGCAGCGCAGCTTGATGCGTAGTAAAAAAAATAATAAATAGACAACTGGTCGACCTCATTAGGAATAAAAACCCAAAAGATTAGATAGACAAACAAACACATAAATGTGAAGAGAAGGGCAGTGCGCGCAGGAGCAAAGGTAAACAGCAGACAGACCTGAATCCTTATCTTTACAAGGTCGACCTCAGAACTTTGTTAAGTTTGTCTCGGTGACGGATAATGGAAGGAAGGGCAGGCAACTGGTCGACTTCATTTAAAAAAACAAATAAAAAATAAGATAAACTCTCAGGAATAGATAAATAATAACAAAAAAATTGTAAAGTGGAGAAATCTAGAGCGCGCGAATGAACTCAAGCAAACAGAAACAGCACAGCACGATGCGTATTTTTTTTAAATTGACAAAATAAATCAAAAATAAATCAAAAATAAAAATAAGTGGAAAAGGCGAGAGTGCGTGAGCACACAGGAGCAATGACAAGCAGCGCAGCTTGATGCGTAGTAAAAAAAATAATAAATAGACAACTGGTCGACCTCATTAGAAATAAAAACCCAAAAGATTAGATAGACAAACAAACAAACACATAAATGTGGAGAGAAGGGCAGTGTGCACAGGAGCAAAGGTAAACAGCAGACAGACCTGAATCCTTATCTTTACAAGGTCGACCTCAGAACTTTGTTCAGTTTGTCTCGGTGACGGATAATGGAAGGAAGGGCAGGCAACTGGTCGACTTCATTTAAATAAACAAATAAAAAATAAGATAAACTCTCAGGAATAGATAAATAATAACAAAAAAATTGTAAAGTGGAGAAAGGGAGAGCGCGCGAATGCACTCAAGCAAACACAAACAGCACAGCACGATGCGTATTTTTTTTAAATTGACAAAATAAATCAAAAATAAATCAAAAATAAAACTAAGTGGAAAAAGCGAGAGTGCGCGAGCACACAGGAGCAAAGACAAGCAGCGCAGCTTGATGCGTAGTAAAAAAAATAATAAATAGACAACTGGTCGACCTCATTAGAAATAAAAACCCAAAAGATTAGATAGACAAACAAACAAACACATAAATGTGGAGAGAAGGGCAGTGCGCGCAGGAGCAAAGGTAAACAGCAGACAGACCTGAATCCTTATCTTTACAAGGTCGACCTCAGAACTTTGTTCAGTTTGTCTCGGTGACGGATAAAGGAAGGAAGGGCAGGCAACTGGTCGACTTCATTTAAATAAACAAATAAAAAATAAGATAAACTCTCAGGAATAGATAAATAATAACAAAAACATTGTAAAGTGGAGAAAGCGAGAGCGCGCGAATGCACTCAAGCAAACACAAACGGCACAGAACGATGCGTATTTTTTTTTAAATTGACAAAATAAATCAAAAATAAATCAAAAATAAAAATAAGTGGGAAAGGCGAGAGTGCGCGAGCACACAGGAGCAAAGACAAGCAGCGCAGCTTGATGCGTAGTGAAAAAAATAATAAATAGACAACTGGTCGACCTCATTAGAAATAAAAACCCAAAAGATTAGATAGACAAACAAACAAACACATAAATGTGGAGAGAAGGGCAGTGCGTGCAGGAGCAAAGGTAAACAGCAGACAGACCTGAATCCTTATCTTTACAAGGTCGACCTCAGAACTTTGTTCAGTTTGTCTCGGTGACGGATAATGGAAGGAAGGGCAGGCAACTGGTCGCCTTCATTTAAATAAACAAATAAAAAATGAGATAAACTCTCAGGAATAGATAAATAATAACAAAAAAATTGTAAAGTGGAGAAAGCGAGAGCGCGCGAATGCACTCAAGCAAACACAAACAGCACAGCACGATGCGTATTTTTTTTTAAAAATTGACAAAATAAATCAAAAATAAATCAAAAATAAAAATAAGTGGAAAAGGCGAGAGTGCGCGAGCACACAGGAGCAAAGACAAGCAGCGCAGCTTGATGCGTAGTAAAAAAAATAATAAATAGACAACTGGTCGACCTCATTAGGAATAAAAACCCAAAAGATTAGATAGACAAACAAACAAACACATAAATGTGAAGAGAAGGGCAGTGCGCCCAGGAGCAAAGGTAAACAGCAGACAGACCTGAATCCTTATCTTTACAAGGTCGACCTCAGAACTTTGTTCAGTTTGTCTCGGTGACGGATAATGGAAGGAAGGGCAGGCAACTGGTCGACTTCATTTAAAAAAACAAATAAAAAATAAGATAAACTCTCAGGAATAGATAAATAATAACAAAAAAATTGTAAAGTGGAGAAATCTAGAGCGCGCGAATGAACTCAAGCAAACAGAAACAGCACAGCACGATGCGTATTTTTTTTAAATTGACAAAATAAATCAAAAATAAATCAAAAATAAAAATAAATGGAAAAGGCGAGAGTGCGTGAGCACACAGGAGCAATGACAAGCAGCGCAGCTTGATGCGTAGTAAAAAAAATAATAAATAGACAACTGGTCGACCTCATTAGAAATAAAAACCCAAAAGATTAGATAGACAAACAAACAAACACATAAATGTGGAGAGAAGGGCAGTGTGCACAGGAGCAAAGGTAAACAGCAGACAGACCTGAATCCTTATCTTTACAAGGTCGACCTCAGAACTTTGTTCAGTTTGTCTCGGTGACGGATAATGGAAGGAAGGGCAGGCAACTGGTCGACTTCATTTAAATAAACAAATAAAAAATAAGATAAACTCTCAGGAATAGATAAATAATAACAAAAAAATTGTAAAGTGGAGAAAGGGAGAGCGCGCGAATGCACTCAAGCAAACACAAACAGCACAGCACGATGCGTATTTTTTTTAAATTGACAAAATAAATCAAAAATAAATCAAAAATAAAAATAAGTGGAAAAAGCGAGAGTGCGCGAGCACACAGGAGCAAAGACAAGCAGCGCAGCTTGATGCGTAGTAAAAAAAATAATAAATAGACAACTGGTCGACCTCATTAGAAATAAAAACCCAAAAGATTAGATAGACAAACAAACAAACACATAAATGTGGAGAGAAGGGCAGTGCGCGCAGGAGCAAAGGTAAACAGCAGACAGACCTGAATCCTTATCTTTACAAGGTCGACCTCACAACTTTGTTCAGTTTGTCTCGGTGACGGATAATGGAAGGAAGGGCAGGCAACTGGTCGACTTCCTTTAAATAAACAAATAAAAAATAAGATAAACACTCAGGAATAGATAAATAATAACAAAAAAATCATAAAGTGGAGAAAGCGAGAGCGCGCGAATGCACTCAAGCAAACACAAACAGCACAGCACGATGCGTATTTTTTTTTAAATTGACAAAATAAATCAAAAATACATCAAAAATAAAAATAAGTGGAAAAGGCGAGAGTGCGCGAGCACACAGGAGCAAAGACAAGCAGCGCAGCTTGATGCGTAGTAAAAAAAATAATAAAAAGACAACTGGTCGACCTCATTAGAAATAAAAACCCAAAAGATTAGATAGACAAACAAACAAACACATAAATGTGGAGAGAAGTGCAGTGCGCGCAGGAGCAAAGGTAAACAGCAGACAGACCTGAATCCTTATCTTTACAAGGTTGACCTCAGAACTTTGTTCAGTTTCTCTCGGTGACGGATAATGGAAGGAAGGGCAGGCAACTGGTCGACGTCATTTAAATAAACAAATAAAAAATAAGATAAACTCTCAGGAATAGATAAATAATAACAAAAAAATTGTAAAGTGGAGAAAGCGAGCGCGCGCGAATGCCCTCAAGCAAACACAAACAGCACAGCACGATGCGTATTTTTTTTTAAATTGACAAAATAAATCAAAAATAAATCAAAAATAAAAATAAGTGGGAAAGGCGAGAGTGCGCGAGCACACAGGAGCAAAGACAAGCAGCGCAGCTTGATGCGTAGTAAAAAAAATAATAAATAGACAACTGGTCGACCTCATTAGAAATAAAAACCCAAAAGATTAGATAGAAAAACAAACACATAAATGTGGAGAGAAGGGCAGTGCGCGCAGGAGCAAAGGTAAACAGCAGACAGACCTGAATCCTTATCTTTACAAGTTCGACCTCACAACTTTGTTCAGTTTGTCTCGGTGACGGATAATGGAAGGAAGGGCAGGCAACTGGTCGACTTCCTTTAAATAAACAAATAAAAAATAAGATAAACTCTCAGGAATAGATAAATAATAACAAAAAAATCGTAAAGTGGAGAAAGCGAGAGCGCGCGAATGCACTCAAGCGAACACAAACAGCACAGCACGATGCGTATTTTTTTTAAATTGACAAAATAAATCAAAAATAATTCAAAAATAAAAATAAGAGGGGAAGGCGAGAGTGCGCGAGCACACAGGAGCAAAGACAAGCAGCGCACCTTGATGCGTAGTAAAAAAAATAATAAATAGACAACTGGTCGACCTCATTAGAAATAAAAACCCAAAAGATTAGATAGACAAACAAACAAACACATAAATGTGGAGAGAAGGGCAGTGCGCGCAGGAGCAAAGGTAAACAGCAGACAGACCTGAATCCTTATCTTTACAAGGTCGACCTCAGAACTTTGTTCAGTTTGTCTCGGTGACGGATAATGGAAGGAAGGGCAGGCAACTGGTCGACTTCATTTAAATAAACAAATAAACAATAAGATAAACTCTCAGGAATAGATAAATAATAACAAAAAAATTGTAAAGTGGAGAAAGCGAGAGCGCGCGAATGCACTCAAGCAAACACAAACAGCACAGCACGATGCGCATTTTTTTTTAAATTGACAAAATAAATCAAAAATAAATCAAAAATAAAAATAAGTGGAAAAAGCGAGAGTGCGCGAGCACACAGGAGCAAAGACAAGCAGCGCAGCTTGATGCGTAGTAAAAAAAATAATAAGTAGAAAACTGGTCGACCTCATTAGAAATAAAAACACAAAAGATTAGATAGACAAACAAACAAACACATAAATGTGGAGAGAAGGGCAGTGCGCGCAGGAGCAAAGGTAAACAGCAGACAGACCTGAATCCTTATCTTTACAAGGTCGACCTCAGAACTTTGTTCAGTTTGTCTCGGTGACGGATAATGGAAGGAAGGGCAGGCAACTGGTCGACTTCATTTAAATAAACCAATAAAAAATAAGATAAACTCTCAGGAATAGATAAATAATAACAAAAAAATTGTAAAGTGGAGAAAGCGAGAGCGCGCGAATGCACTCAAGCAAACACAAACAGCACAGCACGATGCGCATTTTTTTTAAAATTGACAAAATAAATCAAAAATAAATCAAAAATAAAAATAAGTGGAAAAGGCGAGAGTGCGCGAGCACACAGGAGCAAAGACAAGCAGCGCAGCTTGATGCGTAGTAAAAAAAATAATAAATAGACAACTGGTCGACCTCATTAGAAATAAAAACCCAAACGATTAGATAGACAAACAAACAAACACATAAATGTGGAGAGAAGGGCAGTGCGGGAAGGAGCAAAGGTAAACAGCAGACAGACCTGAATCCTTATCTTTACAAGGTCGACCTCAGAACTTTGTTCAGTTTGTCTCGGTGACGGATAATGGAAGGAAGGGCAGACAACTGGACGACTTCATTTAAATAAACAAATAAAAAATAAGATAAACACTCAAGAATATATAAATAATAACAAAAAAATTGTAAAGTGGAGAAAGCGAGAGCGCGCGAATGCACTCAAGCAAACACAAATAGCACAGCACGATGCGTATTTTTTTTTTAATTGACAAAATAAATCAAAAATAAATCAAAAATAAAAATAAGTGGAAAAGGCGAGAGTGTGCGAGCACACAGGAGCAAAGACAAGCAGCGCAGCTTGATGCGTAGTAAAAAAAATAATAAATAGACAACTGGTCGACCTCATTAGAAATAAAAACCCAAAAGATTAGATAGACAAACAAACAAACACATAAATGTGGAGAGAAGGGCAGTGCGCGCAAGAGCAAAGGTAAACAGCAGACAGACCTGAATCCTTATCTTTACAAGGTCGACCTCAGAACTTTGTTCAGTTTGTCTCGGTGACGGATAATGGAAGGAAGGGCAGGCAACTGGTCGACTTCATTTAAATAAACAAATAAAAAATAAGATAAACTCTCAGGAATAGATAAATAATAACAAAAAAATTGTAAAGTGGAGAAAGCGAGAGCGCGCGAATGCACTCAAGCAAACACAAACAGCACAGCACGATGCGCATTTTTTTTAAAATTGACAAAATAAATCAAAAATAAATCAAAAATAAAAATAAGTGGAAAAGGCGAGAGTGCGCGAGCACACAGGAGCAAAGACAAGCAGCGCAGCTTGATGCGTAGTAAAAAAAATAATAAATAGACAACTGGTCGACCTCATTAGAAATAAAAACCCAAAAGATTAGATAGACAAACAAACAAACACATAAATGTCGAGAGAAGGGCAGTGCGCGCAGGAGCAAAGGTAAACAGCAGACAGACCTGAATGCTTATCTTTACAAGGTCGACCTCAGAACTTTGTTCAGTTTGTCTCGGTGACGGATAATGGAAGGAAGGGCAGACAACTGGACGACTTCATTTAAATAAACAAATAAAAAATAAGATAAACTCTCAAGAATATATAAATAATAAGAAAAAAAATTGTAAAGTGGAGAAAGCGAGAGCGCGCGAATGCACTCAAGCAAACACAAACAGCACAGCACGATGCGTATTTTTTTTTAAATTGACAAAATAAATCAAAAAAAAATCAAAAATAAAAATAAGTGGAAAAGGCGAGTGTGCGCGAGCATACAGGAGCAAGGACAAGCAGCCCAGCTTGATGCGTAGTAAAAAAAATAATAAATAGACAACTGGTCGACCTCATTAGAAATAAAAACCCAAAAGATTAGATAGACAAACAAACAAACACATAAATGTGGAGAGAAGGGCAGTGCGCGCAGGAGCAAAGGTAAACAGCAGACAGACCTGAATCCTTATCTTTACAAGGTCGACCTCAGAACTTTGTTCAGTTTGTCTCGGTGACGGATAATGGAAGGAAGGGCAGGCAACTGGTCGACTTCATTTAAATAAACAAATAAAAAATAAGATAAACTCTCAGGAATAGATAAATCATAACAAAAAAATTGTAAAGTGGAGAAAGCGAGAGCGCGCGAATGCACTCAAGCAAACACGAACAGCACAGCACGATGCGTATTTTTTTTTAAATTGACAAAATAAATCAAAAATAAATCAAAAATAAAAATAAGTGGAAAAGGCGAGAGTGCGCGAGCACACAGGAGCAAAGACAAGCAGCGCAGCTTGATGCGTAGTAAAAAAAATAATAAATAGACAACTGGTCGACCTCATTAGAAATAAAAACCCAAAAGATTAGATAGACAAACAAACAAACACATAAATGTGAAGAGAAGGGCAGTGCGCGCAGGAGCAAAGGTAAACAGCAGACAGACCTGAATCCTTATCTTTACAAGGTCGATCTCAGAACTTTGTTAAGTTTGTCTCGGTGACGGATAATGGAAGGAAGGGCAGGCAACTGGTCGACTTCATTTAAAAAAACAAATAAAAAATAAGATAAACTCTCAGGAATAGATAAATAATAACAAAAAAATTGTAAAGTGGAGAAAGCGAGAGCGCGCGATTGCACTCAAGCAAACACTAACTGCACAGCACGATGCGTATTTTTTTTTAAAATTGACAAAATAAATCAAAAATAAATCAAAAATAAAAATAAGTGGAAAAGGCGAGAGTGGGTGAGCACACAGGAGCAAAGACAAGCACCGCAGCTTGATGCGTAGTAAAAAAAATAATAAATAGACAACTGGTCGACCTCATTAGAAATAAAAACCCAAAAGATTAGATAGACAAACAAACAAACACATAAATGTGGAGAGAAGGGCAGTGCGCGCAGGAGCAAAGGTAAACAGCAGACAGACCTGAATCCTTATCTTTACAAGGTCGACCTCAGAACTTTGTTCAGTTTGTCTCGGTGACGGATAATGGAAGGAAGAGCAGGCAACTGGTCGACTTCATTTAAATAAACAAATAAAAATTAAGATAAACTCTCAGGAATAGATAAATTATCACAAAAAAATTGTAAAGTAGAGAAAGCGAGAGCGCGCGAATGCACTCAAGCAAACACAAACAGCACAGCACGATGCGTATTTTTTTTTAAATTGACAAAATAAATCAAAAATAAATCAAAAATAAAAATAAGTGGAAAAGGCGAGAGTGCGCGAGCACACAGGAGCAAAGACAAGCAGCGCAGCTTGATGCGTAGTAAAAAAAATAATAAATAGACAACTGGTCGACCTCATTAGAAATAAAAACCCAAAAGATTAGATAGACAAACAAACAAACACATAAATGTTGAGAGAAGGGCAGTGCGCGCAGGAGCAAAGGTAAACAGCAGACAGACCTGAATCCTTATCTTTACAAGGTCGACCTCAGAACTTTGTTCAGTTTGTCTCGGTGACGGATAATGGAAGGAAGGGCAGGCAACTGGTCGACTTCATTTAAATAAACAAATAAAAAATAAGATAAACTCTCAGGAATAGATAAATAATAACAAAAAAATTGTAAAGTGGAGAAAGCGAGAGCGCGCGAATGCACTCAAGCAAACACAAACAGCACAGCACGATGCGTATTTTTTTTAAATTGACAAAATAAATCAAAAATAAATCAAATATAAAAATAAGTGGAAAAGGCGAGAGTGCGCGAGCACACAGGAGCAAAGACAAGCAGCGCAGCTTGATGCGTAGTAAAAAAATAATAAATAGACAACTGGTCGACCTCATTAGAAATAAAAACCCAAAAGATTAGATAGACAAACAAACAAACACATAAATGTGGAGAGAAGGGCAGTGCGCGCAGGAGCAAAGGTAAACAGCAGACAGACATGAATCCTTATCTTTACAAGGTCGACCTCAGAACTTTGTTCAGTTTGTCTCGGTGACGGATAATGGAAGGAAGGGCAGGCAACTGGTCGACTTCATTTAAATAAACAAATAAAAAATAAGATAAACTCTCAGGAATAGATAAATAATAACAAAAAAATTGTAAAGTGGAGAAAGCGAGAGCGCGCAAATGCACTCAAGCAAACACAAACAGCACAGCACGATGCGTATTTTTTTTTAAATTGACAAAATAAATCAAAAATAAATCAAAAAAAAATAAGTGGAAAAGGCGAGAGTGCGCGAGCACACAGGAGCAAAGACAAGCAGCGCAGCTTGATGCGTAGTAAAAAAAATAATAAATAGACAACTGGTCGACCTCATTAGAAATAAAAACCCAAAAGATTAGATAGACAAACAAACAAACACATAAATGTGGAGAGAAGGGCAGTGCGCGCAGGAGCAAAGGTAAACAGCAGACAGACCTGAATCCTTATCTTTACAAGGTCGAACTCAGAACTTTGTTCAGTTTGTCTCGGTGACGGATATTGGAAGGAAGGGCAGGCAACTGGTCGACTTCATTTAAATAAACAAATAAAAAATAAGATAAACTCTCAGGAATAGATAAATAATAACAAAAAAATTGTAAAGTGGAGAAAGCGAGAGCGCGCGAATGCACTCAAGCAAACACAAACAGCACAGCACGATGCGTATTTTTTTTTAAATTGACAAAATAAATCAAAAATAAATCACAAATAAAAATAAGTGGAAAAGGCGAGAGTGCGCGAGCACACAGGAGCAAAGACAAGCAGCGCAGCTTGATGCGTAGTAAAAAAAATAATAAATAGACAACTGGTCGACCTCATTAGAAATAAAAACCCAAAAGATTAGATAGACAAACAAACAAACACATAAATGTGGAGAGAAGGGCAGTGCGCACAGGAGCAAAGGTAAACAGCAGACAGACCTGAATCCTTATCTTTACAAGGTCGACCTCAGAACTTTGTTCAGTTTGTCTCGGTGACGGATAATGGAAGGAAGGGCAGGCAACTGGTCGACTTCATTTAAATAAACAAATAAAAATAAGATAAACTCTCAGGAATAGATAAATAATAACAAAAAAATTGTAAAGTGGAGAAAGCGAGAGCGCGCGAATGCACTCAAGCAAACACAAACAGAACAGCACAATACGTATTTTTTTTAAAATTGACAAAAGAAATCAAAAATAAATCAAAAATAAAAATAAGTGGAAGAGGCGAGAGTGCGCGAGCACACAGGAGCAAAGACAAGCAGCGCAGCTTGATGCGTAGTAAAAAAAATAATAAATAGACAACTGGTCGACCTCATTAGAAATAAAAACCCAAAAGATTAGATAGACAAACAAACAAACACATAAATGTGGAGAGAAGGGCAGTGCGCGCAGGAGCAAAGGTAAACAGCAGACAGACCTGAATCCTTATCTTTACAAGGTCGACCTCAGAACTTTGTTCAGTTTGTCTCGGTGACGGATAATGGAAGGAAGGGCAGGCAACTGG
Organism: Perognathus longimembris pacificus; assembly: GCF_023159225.1. Taxonomy (NCBI): domain Eukaryota; kingdom Metazoa; phylum Chordata; class Mammalia; order Rodentia; family Heteromyidae; genus Perognathus; species Perognathus longimembris. The sequence continues at coordinate 15,873 of NW_025958794.1, read as the reverse complement.
TCGACTTCATTTAAATAAACAAATAAAAAATAAGATAAACTCTCAGGAATAGATAAATAATAACAAAAAAATTGTAAAGTGGAGAAAGCGAGAGCACGCGAATGCACTCAAGCAAACACAAACAGCACAGCACGATGCGTATTTTTTTTAAATTGACAAAATAAATAAAAAATAAATCAAAAATAAAAATAAGTGGAAAAGGCGAGAGTGCGCGAGCACACAGGAGCAAAGACATGCAGTGCAGCTTGATGCGTATTAAAAAAAATAATAAATAGACAACTGGTCGACCTCATTAGAAATAAAAACCCAAAAGATTAGATAGACAAACAAACAAACACATAAATGTGGAGAGAAGGGCAGTACGCGCAGGAGCAAAGGTAAACAGCAGACAGACCTGAATCCTTATCTTTACAAGGTCGACCTCAGAACTTTGTTCAGTTTGTCTCGGTGACGGATAATGGAAGGAAGGGCAGGCAACTGGTCGACTTCATTTAAATAAACAACTAAAAAATAAGATAAACTCTCAGGAATAGATTAATAATAACAAAATTTGTAAAGTGGAGAAAGCGAGAGCGCGTGAATGCACTCAAGAAAACACAAACAGCACAGCACGATGCTTATTTTTTTTTTAAAATTGACAAAATAAATCAAAAATAAAAATAAGTGGAAAAGGCGAGAGTGCGCGAGCACACAGGAGCAAAGAGAAGCAGCGCAGCTTGATGCGTAGTAAAAGAAATAATAAATAGACAACTGGTCGACCTCATTAGAAATAAAAACCCAAAAGATTAGATAGACAAACAAACAAACACATAAATATGGAGAGAAGGGCAGTACGCGCAGGAGCAAAGGTAAACAGCAGACAGACCTGAATCCTTATCTTTACAAGGTCGACCTCAGAACTTTGTTCAGTTCGTCTCAGTGACGGATAATGGAAGGAAGGGCAGGCAACTGGTCGACTTCATTTAAATAAACAAATAAATAATAAGATAAACTCTCAGGAATAGATAAATAATAACAAAAAATTGTAAAGTGGAGAAAGCGAGAGCGCGCGAATGCACTCAAGCAAACACAAACAGCACAGCACGATGCGTATATTTTTTAAAATTGACAAAATAAATCAAAAATAAATCACAAATAAAAATAAGTGGAAAAGGTGAGAGTGCGCGAGCACACAGGAGCAAAGACAAGCAGCGCAGCTTGATGCGTAGTAAAAAAAATAATAAATAGACAACTGGTCGACCTCATTAGAAATAAAAACCCAAAAGATTAGATAGACAAACAAACAAACACATAAATGTGGAGAGAAGGGCAGTGCGCACAGGAGCAAAGGTAAACAGCAGACAGACCTGAATCCTTATCTTTACAAGGTCGACCTCAGAACTTTGTTCAGTTTGTCTCGGTGACGGATAATGGAAGGAAGGGCAGGCAACTGGTCGACTTCATTTAAATAAACAAATAAAAAATAAGATAAACTCTCAGGAATAGATAAATAATAACAAAAAAATTGTAAAGTGGAGAAAGCGAGAGCGCGCGAATGCACTCAAGCAAACACAAACAGCACAGCACGATGCGTATTTTTTTTTAAATTGACAAAATAAATCAAAAATAAATCAAAAAAAAAATAAGTGGAAAATGCGAGAGTGCGCGAGCACACAGGAGCAAAGACAAGCAGCGCAGCTTGATGCGTAGTAAAAAAAATAATAAATAGACAACTGGTCGACCTCACTAGAAATAAAAACCCAAAAGATTAGATAGACAAACAAACAAACACATAAATGTGGAGAGAAGGGCAGTGCGCGCAGGAGCAAAGGTAAACAGCAGACAGACCTGAATCTTTATCTTTACAAGGTCGACCTCAGAACTTTGTTCAGTTTGTCTCGGTGACGGATAATGGAAGGAAGGGCAGGCAACTGGTCGACTTCATTTAAATAAACGAATAAAAATAAGATAAACTCTCAGGAATAGATAAATAATAACAAAAAAATTGTAAAGTGGAGAAAGCGAGAGCGCGCGAATGCACTCAGGCAAACACAAACAGCACAGCACGATGCGTATTTTTTTTTTAAATTGACAAAATAAATCAATCAAAAATAAAAATAAGTGGAAAAGGCGAGAGTGCGCGAGCACACAGGAGCAAAGACAAGCAGCGCAGCTTGATGCGTAGTAAAAGAAATAATAAATAGACAACTGGTCGACCTCATTAGAAATAAAAACCCAAAAGATTAGATAGACAAACAAACAAACACATAAATGTGGAGAGAAGGGCAGTGCGCGCAGGAGCAAAGGTAAACAGCAGACAGACCTGAATCCTTATCTATACAAGGTCGACCTCAGAACTTTGTTCAGTTTGTCTCGGTGACGGATAATGGAAGGAAGGGCAGGCAACTGGTCGACTTCATTTAAATAAACAAATAAAAAATAAGATAAACTCTCAGGAATAGATAAATAATAACAAAAAAATTGTAAAGTGGAGAAAGCGAGAGCGCGCGAATGCACTCAAGCAAACACAAACAGCACAGCACGATGCGTATTGTTTTTTTAAAATTGACAAAATAAATCAAAAATAAAAATAAGTGGAAAAGGCGAGAGTGCACGAGCACACAGGAGCAAAGACAAGCAGCGCAGGTTGATGCGTAGTAAAAAAAATAATAAATAGACAACTGGTCGACCTCATTAGAAACAAAAACCCAAAAGATTAGATGGACAAACAAACAAACACATAAATGTGGAGAGAAGGGCAGTGCGCGCAGGAGCAAAGGTAAACAGCAGACAGACCTGAATCCTTATCTTTACAAGGTCGACCTCAGAACTTTGTTCAGTTTGTCTCTGTGACGGATAATGGAAGGAAGGGCAGGCAACTGGTCGACTTCATTTAAATAAACAAATAAAAAATAAGATAAACTCACGAATAGATAAATAATAACAAAATTTGTAATGTGGAGAAAGCGAGAGCGCGTGAATGCACTCAAGAAAACACAAACAGCACAGCACGATGCGTATTTTTTTTTTTAAAATTGACAAAATAAATCAAAAATAAATCAAAAATAAAAATAAGTGGAAAAGGCGAGAGTGCGCGAGCACACAGGAGCAAAGACAAGCAGCACAGCATGATGCGTAGTAAAAAAAATAATAAATAGACAACTGGTCGACCTCATTAGAAATAAAAACCCAAAAGATTAGATAGACAAACAAACAAACACATAAATGTGGAGAGAAGGGCAGTGCGCACAGGAGCAAAGGTAAACAGCAGACAGACCTGAATCCTTATCTTTACAAGGTCGACCTCAGAACTTTGTTCAGTTTGTCTCGGTGACGGATAATGAAAGGAAGGGCAGGCAACTGGTCGACTTCATTTAAACAAACAAATAAAAAATAAGATAAACTCTCAGGAATAGATAAATAATAACAAAAAAATTGTAAAGTGGAGAAAGCGAGAGCGCGCGAATGCACTCAAGCAAACACAAACAGCACAGCACGATGCGTATTTTTTTTTAAATTGACAAAATAAATCAAAAATAAATCAAAAATAAAAATAAGTGGAAAAGGCGAGAGTGCGCGAGCACACAGGAGCAAAGACAAGCAGCGCAGCTTGATGCGTAGTAAAAAAAATAATAAATAGACAACTGGTCGACCTCATTAGAAATAAAAACCCAAAAGATTAGATAGACAAACAAACAAACACATAAATGTGGAGAGAAGGGCAGTGCGCGCAGGAGCAAAGGTAAACAGCAGACAGACCTGAATCCTTATCTTTAAAAGGTCGACCTCCGAACTTTGTTCAGTTTGTCTCGGGGACGGATAATGGAAGGAAGGGCAGGCAACTGGTCGACTTCATTTAAATAAACAAATAAAAAATAAGATAAACTCTCAGGAATAGATAAATAATAACAAAAAAATTGTAAAGTGGAGAAAGCGAGAGCGCGCGAATGCACTCAAGCAAACACAAACAGCACAGCACGATGCGTATTTTTTTTAAAATTGACAAAATAAATCAAAAATAAATCACAAATAAAAATAAATGGAAAAGGCGAGAGTGCGCGTGCACACAGGAGAAGAAAAGCAGCGCAGCTTGATGCGTAGTAAAAAAAATAGTAAATAGACAACTGGTCGACCTCATTAGAAATAAAAACCCAAAAGATTAGGTAGACAAACAAACAAACACATAAATGTGGAGAGAAGGGCAGTGCGCGCAGGAACAAAGGTAAACAGCAGACAGACCTGAATCCTTATCTTTACAAGGTCGACCTCAGAACTTTGTTCAGTTTGTCTCGGTGACGGATAATGGAAGGAAGGGCAGGCAACTGGTCGACTTCATTTAAATAAACAAATAAAAAATAAGATAAACTCTCAGGAATAGATAAATAATAACAAAAAAATTGTAAAGTGGAGAAAGCGAGAGCGCGCGAATGCACTCAAGCAAACACAAACAGCACAACACGATGCGTATTTTTTTTTAAATTGACAAAATAAATCAAAAATAAATCAAAAATAAAAATAAGTGGAAAAGGCGAGAGTGCGCGAGCAGACAGGAGCAAAGACAAGCAGCGCAGCTTGATGCGTAGTAAAAAAAATAATAAATAGACAACTGGTCGACCTCATTAGAAATAAAAACCCAAAAGTTTAGATAGACAAACAAACAAACACATAAATGTGGAGAGAAGGGCAGTGCGCGCAGGAGCAATGGTAAACAGCAGACAGACCTGAATCCTTATCTTTACAAGGTCGACCTCAGAACTTTGTTCAGTTTGTCTCGGTGACGGATAATGGAAGGAAGGGCAGGCAACTGGTCGACTTCATTTAAATAAACAAATAAAAAATAAGATAAACTCTCAGGAATAGATAAATAAAAACAAAAAAATTGTAAAGTGGAGAAAGCGAGAGCGCGCGAATGCACTCAAGCAAACACAAACAGCACAGCACGATGCGTATTTTTTTTAAAATTGACAAAATAAATCAAAAATAAATCAAAAATAAAAATAAGTGGAAAAGGCGAGAGTGCGCGAGCACACAGGAGCAAAGACAAGCAGCGCAGCTTGATGCGTAGTAAAAAAAATAATAAATAGACAACTGGTCGACCTCATTAGAAATAAAAACCCAAAAGATTAGATAGACAAACAAACAAACACATAAATGTGGAGAGAAGGGCAGTGCGTGCAGGAGCAAAGGTAAACAGCAGACAGACCTGAATCCTTATCTTTACAAGGTCGACCTCAGAACTTTGTTCACTTTGTCTCGGTGACGGATAATGGAAGGAAGGGCAGGCAACTGGTCGACTTCATTTAAATAAACAAATAAAAAATAAGATAAACTCTCAGGAATAGATAAATAATAACAAAAAAATTGTAAAGTGGAGAAAGCGAGAGCGCGCGAATGCACTCAAGCAAACAGAAACAGCACAGCACGATGCGTATTTTTTTTTAAATTGACAAAATAAATCAAAAATAAATCAAAAATAAAAATAAGTGGAAAAGGCGAGAGTGCGCGAGCACACAGTAGCAAAGACAAGCAGCGCAGCTTGATGCGTAGTAAAAAAAATGATAAATAGACAACTGGTCGACCTCATTAGAAATAAAAGCCCAAAAGATTAGATAGACAAACAAACAAACACATAAATGTGGAGAGAAGGGCAGTGCGCGCAGGAGCAAAGGTAAACAGCAGACAGACCTGAATCCTTATCTTTACAAGGTTGACCTAAGAACATTGTTCAGTTTGTCTCGGTGACGGATAATGGAAGGAAGGGCAGGCAACTGGTCGACTTCATTTAAATAAACAAATAAAAAATAAGATAAACTCTCAGGAATAGATAAATAATAACAAAAAAATTGTAAAGTGGAGAAAGCGAGAGCGCGCGAATGCACTCAAGCAAACACAAACAGCACAGCACGATGCGTATTTTTTTTAAATTGACAAAATAAATCAAAAATAAATCAAAAATAAAAATAAGTGGAAAAGGCGAGAGTGCGCGAGCACACAGGAGCAAAGACAAGCAGCGCAGCTTGATGCGTAGTAAAAGAAATAATAAATAGACAACTGGTCGACCTCATTAGAAATAAAAACCCAAAAGATTAGATAGACAAACAAACAAACACATAAATGTGGAGAGAAGGGCAGTGCGCGCAGGAGCAAAGGTAAACAGCAGACAGAACTGAATCCTTATCTATACAAGGTCGACCTCAGAACTTTGTTCAGTTTGTCTCGGTGACGGATAATGGAAGGAAGGGCAGGCAACTGGTCGACTTCATTTAAATAAACAAATAAAAAATAAGATAAACTCTCAGGAATAGATAAATAATAACAAAAAAATTGTAAAGTGGAGAAAGCGAGAGCGCGCGAATGCACTCAAGCAAACACAAACAGCACAGCACGATGCGTATTGTTTTTTTAAAATTGACAAAATAAATCAAAAATAAAAATAAGTGGAAAAGGCGAGAGTGCACGAGCACACAGGAGCAAAGACAAGCAGCGCAGCTTGATGCGTAGTAAAAAAAATAATAAATAGACAACTGGTCGACCTCATTAGAAACAAAAACCCAAAAGATTAGATGGACAAACAAACAAACACATAAATATGGAGAGAAGGGCAGTGCGCGCAGGAGCAAAGGTAAACAGCAGACAGACCTGAATCCTTATCTTTACAAGGTCGACCTCAGAACTTTGTTCAGTTTGTCTCTGTGACGGATAATGGAAGGAAGGGCAGGCAACTGGTCGACTTCATTTAAATAAACAAATAAAAAATAAGATAAACTCACGAATAGATAAATAATAACAAAATTTGTAATGTGGAGAAAGCGAGAGCGCGTGAATGCACTCAAGAAAACACAAACAGCACAGCACGATAAGTATTTTTTTTTTAAAATTGACAAAATAAATCAAAAATAAATCAAAAATAAAAATAAGTGGAAAAGGCGAGAGTGCGCGAGCACACAGGAGCAAAGACAAGCAGCACAGCATGATGCGTAGTAAAAAAAATAATAAATAGACAACTGGTCGACCTCATTAGAAATAAAAACCCAAAAGATTAGATAGACAAACAAACAAACACATAAATGTGGAGAGAAGGGCAGTGCGCACAGGAGCAAAGGTAAACAGCAGACAGACCTGAATCCTTATCTTTACAAGGTCGACCTCAGAACTTTGTTCAGTTTGTCTCGGTGACGGATAATGAAAGGAAGGGCAGGCAACTGGTCGACTTCATTTAAACAAACAAATAAAAAATAAGATAAACTCTCAGGAATAGATAAATAATAACAAAAAAATTGTAAAGTGGAGAAAGCGAGAGCGCGCGAATGCACTCAAGCAAACACAAACAGCACAGCACGATGCGTATTTTTTTTTAAATTGACAAAATAAATCAAAAATAAATCAAAAATAAAAATAAGTGGAAAAGGCGAGAGTGCGCGAGCACACAGGAGCAAAGACAAGCAGCGCAGCTTGATGCGTAGTAAAAAAAATAATAAATAGACAACTGGTCGACCTCATTAGAAATAAAAACCCAAAAGATTAGATAGACAAACAAACAAACACATAAATGTGGAGAGAAGGGCAGTGCGCGCAGGAGCAAAGGTAAACAGCAGACAGACCTGAATCCTTATCTTTAAAAGGTCGACCTCCGAACTTTGTTCAGTTTGTCTCGGGGACGGATAATGGAAGGAAGGGCAGCAACTGGTCGACTTCATTTAAATAAACAAATAAAAAATAAGATAAACTCTCAGGAATAGATAAATAATAACAAAAAAATTGTAAAGTGGAGAAAGCGAGAGCGCGCGAATGCACTCAAGCAAACACAAACAGCACAGCACGATGCGTATTTTTTTTAAAAATGACAAAATAAATCAAAAATAAATCACAAATAAAAATAAATGGAAAAGGCGAGAGTGCGCGTGCACACAGGAGAAGAAAAGCAGCGCAGCTTGATGCGTAGTAAAAAAAATAGTAAATAGACAACTGGTCGACCTCATTAGAAATAAAAACCCAAAAGATTAGGTAGACAAACAAACAAACACATAAATGTGGAGAGAAGGGCAGTGCGCGCAGGAACAAAGGTAAACAGCAGACAGACCTGAATCCTTATCTTTACAAGGTCGACCTCAGAACTTTGTTCAGTTTGTCTCGGTGACGGATAATGGAAGGAAGGGCAGGCAACTGGTCGACTTCATTTAAATAAACAAATAAAAAATAAGATAAACTCTCAGGAATAGATAAATAATAACAAAAAAATTGTAAAGTGGAGAAAGCGAGAGCGCGCGAATGCACTCAAGCAAACACAAACAGCACAACACGATGCGTATTTTTTTTTAAATTGACAAAATAAATCAAAAATAAATCAAAAATAAAAATAAGTGGAAAAGGCGAGAGTGCGCGAGCAGACAGGAGCAAAGACAAGCAGCGCAGCTTGATGCGTAGTAAAAAAAATAATAAATAGACAACTGGTCGACCTCATTAGAAATAAAAACCCAAAAGTTTAGATAGACAAACAAACAAACACATAAATGTGGAGAGAAGGGCAGTGCGCGCAGGAGCAATGGTAAACAGCAGACAGACCTGAATCCTTATCTTTACAAGGTCGACCTCAGAACTTTGTTCAGTTTGTCTCGGTGACGGATAATGGAAGGAAGGGCAGGCAACTGGTCGACTTCATTTAAATAAACAAATAAAAAATAAGATAAACTCTCAGGAATAGATAAATAAAAACAAAAAAATTGTAAAGTGGAGAAAGCGAGAGCGCGCGAATGCACTCAAGCAAACACAAACAGCACAGCACGATGCGTATTTTTTTTAAAATTGACAAAATAAATCAAAAATAAATCAAAAATAAAAATAAGTGGAAAAGGCGAGAGTGCGCGAGCACACAGGAGCAAAGACAAGCAGCGCAGCTTGATGCGTAGTAAAAAAAATAATAAATAGACAACTGGTCGACCTCATTAGAAATAAAAACCCAAAAGATTAGATAGACAAACAAACAAACACATAAATGTGGAGAGAAGGGCAGTGCGTGCAGGAGCAAAGGTAAACAGCAGACAGACCTGAATCCTTATCTTTACAAGGTCGACCTCAGAACTTTGTTCACTTTGTCTCGGTGACGGATAATGGAAGGAAGGGCAGGCAACTGGTCGACTTCATTTAAATAAACAAATAAAAAATAAGATAAACTCTCAGGAATAGATAAATAATAACAAAAAAATTGTAAAGTGGAGAAAGCGAGAGCGCGCGAATGCACTCAAGCAAACAGAAACAGCACAGCACGATGCGTATTTTTTTTTAAATTGACAAAATAAATCAAAAATAAATCAAAAATAAAAATAAGTGGAAAAGGCGAGAGTGCGCGAGCACACAGTAGCAAAGACAAGCAGCGCAGCTTGATGCGTAGTAAAAAAAATGATAAATAGACAACTGGTCGACCTCATTAGAAATAAAAGCCCAAAAGATTAGATAGACAAACAAACAAACACATAAATGTGGAGAGAAGGGCAGTGCGCGCAGGAGCAAAGGTAAACAGCAGACAGACCTGAATCCTTATCTTTACAAGGTTGACCTAAGAACATTGTTCAGTTTGTCTCGGTGACGGATAATGGAAGGAAGGGCAGGCAACTGGTCGACTTCATTTAAATAAACAAATAAAAAATAAGATAAACTCTCAGGAATAGATAAATAATAACAAAAAAATTGTAAAGTGGAGAAAGCGAGAGCGCGCGAATGCACTCAAGCAAACACAAACAGCACAGCACGATGCGTATTTTTTTTAAATTGACAAAATAAATCAAAAATAAATCAAAAATAAAAATAAGTGGAAAAGGCGAGAGTGCGCGAGCACACAGGAGCAAAGACAAGCAGCGCAGCTTGATGCGTAGTAAAAAAAATAATAAATAGACAACTGGTCGACCTCATTAGAAATAAAAACCCAAAAGATTAGATAGACAAACAAACAAACACATAACAGTGGAGAGAAGGGCAGTGCGCGCAGGAGCAAAGGTAAACAGCAGACAGACCTGAATCCTTATCTTTACAAGGTCGACCTCCGAACTTTGTTCAGTTTGTCTCGGTGACGGATAATGGAAGGAAGGGCAGGCAACTGGTCCACTTCATTTAAATAAACAAATAAAAAGTAAGATAAACTCTCAGGAATAGATAAATAATAACAAAAAAATTGTAAAGTGGAAAAAGCGAGAGCGCGCGAATGCACTCAAGCAAACACAAACAGCACAGCACGATGCGTATTTTTTTTTAAAATTGACAAAATAAATAAAAAATAAAAATAAGTGGAAAAGGCGAGAGTGCGCGAGCACACAGGAGCAAAGACAAGCAGCGCAGCTTGATGCGTAGTAAAAAAAATAATAAATAGACAACTGGTCGACCTCATTAGAAATAAAACCCAAAAGATTAGATAGACAAACAAACAAACACATAAATGTGGAGAGAAGGGCAGTGCGCGCAGGAGAAAAGGTAAACAGCAGACAGACCTGAATCCTTATCTTTACAAGGTCGACCTCAGAACTTTGTTCAGTTTGTCTCGGTGACGGATAATGGAAGGAAGGGCAGGCAACTGGTCGACTTCATTTAAATAAACAAATAAAAAATAAGATAAACTCTCAGGAATAGATAAATAATAACAAAAAAATTGTAAAGTGGAGAAAGCGAGAGCGCGCGAATGCACTCAAGCAAACACAAACAGCACAGCACGATGCGTATTTTTTTTTAAAATTGACAAAATAAATCAAAAATAAATAAAAAATAAAAATAAGTGGAAAAGGCGAGAGTGCGCGAGCACACAGGAGCAAAGACAAGCAGCGCAGCTTGATGCGTAGTAAAAAAAAAATAATAAATAGACAACTGGTCGACCTCATGAGAAATAAAAACCCAAAAGATTAGATAGAAAAACAAACAAACACATAAATGTGGAGAGAAGGGCAGTGCGCACAGGAGCAAAGGTAAACAGCAGACAGACCTGAATCCTTATCTTTACAAGGTCGACCTCAGAACTTTGTTCAGTTTGTCTCGGTGACGGATAATGGAAGGAAGGGCAGGCAACTGGTCGACTTCATTTAAATAAACAAATAAAAAATAAGATAAACTCTCAGGAATAGATAAATAATCACAAAAAAAATGTAAAGTGGAGAAAGCGAGAGCGCGCGAATGCACTCAAGCAAACACAAACAGCACAGCACGATGCGTATTTTTTTTAAAATTGACAAAATAAATCAAAAATAAATCAAAAATAAAAATAAGTGGAAAAGGCGAGAGTGCGCGAGCACACAGGAGCAAAGACAAGCAGCGCAGCTTGATGCGTAGTAAAAAAAATAATAAATAGACAACTGGTCGACCTCATTAGAAATAAAAACCCAAAAGATTAGATAGACAAACAAACAAACACATAAATGTGGAGAGAAGGGCAGTGCGCGCAGGAGCAAAGGTAAACAGCAGACAGACCTGACTCCTTATCTTTACAAGGTCGACCTTAGAACTTTGTTCAGTTTGTCTCGGTGACGGATAATGGAAGGAAGGGCAGGCAACTGGTCGACTTCATTTAAATAAACAAATAAAAAATAAGATAAACTCTCAGGAATAGATAAATAATAACAAAACAATTGTAAAGTGGAGAAAGCGAGATCGCGCGAATGCACTCAAGCAAACACAAACAGCACAGCACGATGCGTATTTTTTTTTAAATTGACAAAATAAATCAAAAATAAATCAAAAATAAAAATAAGTGGAAAAGGCGAGAGTGCGCGAGCACACAGGAGCAAAGACAAGCAGCCCAGCTTGATGCGTAGTAAAAAATTTAATAAATAGACAACTGGTCGACCTCATTAGAAATCAAAACCCAAAAGATTAGATAGACAAACAAACAAACACATAAATGTGGAGAGAAGGGCAGTGCGCGCAGGAGCAAAGGTAAACAGCAGACAGACCTGAATCCTTATCTTTACAAGGTCGACCTCAGAACTTTGTTCAGTTTGTCTCGGTGACGGATAATGGAAGGAAGGGCAGGCAACTGGTCAACTTCATTTAAATAAACAAATAAAAAATAAGATAAACTCTCAGGAATAGATAAATAATAACAAAAAATTGTAAAGTGGAGAAAGCGAGAGCGCGCGAATGCACTCAAGCAAACACAAACAGCACAGCACGATGGGTATTTTTTTTTAAATTGACAAAATAAATCAAAAATAAATCAAAAATAAAAATAAGTGGAAAAGGCGAGAGTGCGCGAGCACACAGGAGCAAAGACACGCAGCACAGCTTGATGCGTAGTAAAAAAAATAATAAATAGACAACTGGTCGACCTCATTAGAAATAAAAACCCAAAAGATTAGATAGACAAACAAACAAACACATAAATGTGGAGAGAAGGGCAGTGTGCGCAGGAGCAAAGGTAAACAGCAGTCAGACCTGAATCCTTATCTTTACAAGGTCGACCTCAGAACTTTGTTCAGTTTGTCTCGGTGACGGATAATGGAAGGAAGGGCAGGCAACTGGTCAACTTCATTTAAATAAACAAATAAAAAATAAGATAAACTCTCAGGAATAGATAAATAATAACAAAAAAATTGTAAAGTGGAGAAAGCGAGAGCGCGCGAATGCACTCAAGCAAACACAAACAGCACAGCACGATGCGTATTTTTTCAAATTGACAAAATAAATCAAAAATAAATCAAAAATAAAAATAAGTGGAAAAGGCGAGAGTGCGCGAGCACACAGGAGCAAAGACAAGCAGCGCAGCTTGATGCGTAGTAAAAAAATAATAAATAGACAACTGGTCGACCTCACTAGAAATAAAAACCCAAAAGATTAGATAGACAAACAAACAAACACATAAATGTGGAGAGAAGGGCAGTGCGCGCAGGAGCAAAGGTAAACAACAGACAGACCTGAATCCTTATCTTTACAAGGTCGACCTCACAACTTTGTTCAGTTTGTCTCGGTGACGGATAATGGAAGGAAGGGCAGGCAACTGGTCGAGTTCATTTAAATAAAAAAATAAGAAATAAGATAAACTCTCAGGATTTGATAAATAATAATAAAAAAATTGTAAAGTGGAGAAAGCGAGATCGCGCGAATGCACTCAAGCAAACACGAACAGCACAGCACGATGCGTATTTTTTTTTTAAATTGACAAAATAAATCAAAAATAAATCAAAAATAAAAATAAGTGGAAAAGGCGAGAGTGCGCGAGCACACAGGAGCAAAGACAAGCAGCGCAGCTTGATGCGGAGTTAAAAAAAATAATAAATAGACAACTGGTCGACATCATTAGAAATAAAAACCCAAAAGATTAGATAGACAAACAAACAAACACATAAATGTGGAGAGAAGGGCAGTGCGGGCAGGAGCAAAGGTAAACAGCAGACAGACCTGAATCCTTATCTTTACAAGGTCGACCTCAGAACTTTGTTCAGTTTGTCTCGGTGACGGATAATGGAAGGAAGGGCAGGCAACTGGTCGACTTCATTTAAATAAACAAATAAAAATAAGATAAACTCTCAGGAATAGATAAATAATAACAAAAAAATTGTAAAGTGGAGAAAGCGAGAGCGCGCTAATGCACTCAAGCAAACACAAACAGCACAGCACGATGCGTATTTTTTTAAAAATTGACAAAATAAATCAAAAATAAATCAAAAATAAAAATAAGTGGAAAAGGCGAGAGTGCGCGAGCCCACAGGAGCAAAGACAAGCAGCGCAGCTTGATGCGTAGTAAAAAAAATAATAAATAGACAACTGGTCGACCTCATTAGAAATCAAAACCCAAAAGATTAGATAGACAAACAAACAAACACATAAATGTGGAGAGAAGGGCAGTGCGCACAGGAGCAAAGGTAAACAGCAGACAGACCTGAATCCTTATCTTTACAAGGTCGACCTCAGAAATTTGTTCAGTTTGTCTCGGTGACGGATAATGGAAGGAAGGGCAGGCAACTGGTCGACTTCATTTAATAAACAAATAAAATATAAGATAAACTCTCAGGAATAGATAAATAATAACAAAAAAATTGTAAAGTGGAGAAAGTGAGAGTGCGCGAATGCACTCAAGCAAACACAAACAGCACAGCACGATGAGTATTTTTTTTTTTAAATTTACAAAATAAATCAAAAATAAATCAAAAATAAAAATAAGTGGAATAGGCGAGAGTGCGTGAGCACACAGGAGCAAAGACAAGCAGCGCAGCTTGATGCGTAGTAAAAAAAATAATAAATAGACAACTGGTCGACCTCATTAGAAATAAAAACCCAAAAGATTAGATAGACAAACAAACAAACACATAAATGTGGAGAGAAGGGCAGTGCGCCCAGGAGCAAAGGTAAAAAGAAAACAGACCTGAATCCTTATATTTACAAGGTCGACCTCAGAACTTTGTTCAGTTTGTCTCGGTGACGGATAATGGAAGGAAGGGCAGGCAACTGGTCGACTTCATTTAAATAAAAAAATAAAAAATAAGATAAACTCTCAGGAATAGATAAATAATAACAAAAAAATTGTAAAGTGGAGAAAGCTAGAGCGCGCGAATGCACTCAAGCAAACACAAACAGCACACCACGATGCGTATTTTTTTTTAAAATTGACAAAATAAATCAAAAATAAAATAAGTGGAAAAGGCGGGAGTGCGTGAGCACACAGGAGCAAAGACAAGCAGCGCAGCTTGATGCGTAGTAAAAAAAATAATAAATAGACAACTGGTCGACCTCATTAGAAATAAAAACCCAAAAGATTAGATAGACAAACAAACAAACACATAAATGTGGAGAGAAGGGCAGTGCGCGCAGGAGCAAAGGTAAACAGCAGACAGACCTGAATCCTTATCTTTACAAGGTCGACCTCAGAACTTTGTTCAGTTTGTCTCGGTGACGGATAAAGGAAGGAAGGGCAGGCAACTGGTGGACTTCATTTAAATAAACAAATAAAAAATAAGATAAACTCTCAGGAATAGATAAATAATAACAAAAACATTGTAAAGTGGAGAAAGCGAGAGCGCGCGAATGCACTCAAGCAAACACAAACGGCACAGAACGATGCGTATTTTTTTTTGAATTGACAAAATAAATCAAAATAAATCAAAAATAAAAATAAGTGGGAAAGGCGAGAGTGCGCGAGCACACAGGAGCTAAGACAAGCAGCGCAGCTTGATGCGTAGTAAAAAAAATAATAAATAGACAACTGGTCGACCTCATTAGAAATAAAAACCCAAAAGATTAGATAGACAAACAAACAAACACATAAATGTGGAGAGAAGGGCAGTGCGCGCAGGAGCAAAGGTCAACAGCAGACAGACCTGAATCCTTATCTTTACAAGGTCGACCTCAGAACTTTGTTCAGTTTGTCTCGGTGACGGATAATGGAAGGAAGGGCAGGCAACTGGTCGACTTCATTTAAATAAACAAATAAAAAATAAGATAAACTCTCAGGAATAGATAAATAATAACAAAAAAAATTGTAAAGTGGAGAAAGCGAGAGCGCGCGAATGCACTCAAGCAAACAGAAACAGCACAGCACGATGCGTATTTTTTTTTAAATTTGACAAAATAAATCAAAAATAAAAATAAGTGGAAAAGGCGAGAGTGCGCGAGCACACAGGAGCAAAGACAAGCAGCGCAGCTTGATGCGTAGTAAAAAAAAAAATAAATAGACAACTGGTCGACCTCATTAGAAATAAAAACCCAAAAGATGAGATAGACAAACAAACAAACACATAAATGTGGAGAGAAGGGCAGTGCGCGCAGGATCAAAGGTAAACAGCAGACAGACCTGATTCCTTATCTTTACAAGGTCGACCTCAGAACTTTATTCAGTTTGTCTCGGTGACGGATAATGGAAGGAAGGGCAGGCAACTGGTCGACTTCATTTAAATAAACAAATAAAAAATAAGATAAACTCTCAGG